>NC_134363.1:133350979-133635979 GCF_048569485.1 Anomaloglossus baeobatrachus | reverse complement strand
CGCCCCGATGGAAGCCGGTGTCAGAAGAGGATACTCACGTGAGCCAGGAAGATGACAGCAGGCCCTGGAGCAGGTAAGTGCTCGCAGAGCTGAAGATTCATAAGGAGCGTGGGGGTGTCTCTAATGCAGACTGGAGATCTGCGCATGTGGTGGGGGGAGAGAGGCTGATATTGGGGGAGACTTGGGGGAAGAGAAGCTGATACTGGGGGAGGCTGGGAGGAGAGAGTCAGATGCTGGGGGAGGCTGATGCTGGGGGAAGCTAGGAGGGGGGAGGCTGATGCTGGGGGAGGCTGGGAGGGGGAGGCTGATGCTGGGGGAGGCTAGGAGGAGGGAGGCTGATGCTGGGGGAGGCTGACGCTGGGGGAGGCTGGGAGGAGGGAGGCTGAGGCTGATGCTGGGAGAGGCTGGGAGGAGAGAGACTGATGCTGGGGGAGGCTGATGCTGGGGAGGCTGGGAGGAGGAAGGCTGATGCTGGGGGAGGCTGATGCTGGGGGAGGCTGATGCTGGGGGAGGCTGGGAGGAGGGAGGCTGATGCTAGGGGAGGCTGGGAGGAGGGAGGCTGATGCTGGGGGAGGCTGGGAGGGGGGAGGCTGATGCTGGGAGGAGGGAGGCTGATGCTGAGGGAGGCTGATGCTGGGGGAGGCTGGGAGGGGGGAGGCTGATGCTGGGGGAGGCTGGGAGGGGGGAGGCTGATGCTGGGGGAGGCTGGGAGGAGGGAGGCTGATGCTAGGGGAGGCTGGGAGGAGGGAGGCTGATGCTGGGGGAGGCTGGGAGGGGGGAGGCTGATGCTGGGAGGAGGGAGGCTGATGCTGAGGGAGGCTGATGCTGGGGGAGGCTGGGAGGAAAGAGGCTGATGCTGGGGGAGGCTGATTCTCGGGGAGGCTGGGAAGAGGGAGGCTGATGCTGGGGGAGGCTGGGAAGAGGGAGGCTGATGCTGGGGGAGGCTGGGAGGAGGGAGGCTGATGCTGAGGGAGGCTGATGCTGGGGGAGGCTGCGAGGAGAGTGGCTGATGCTGGGGGAGGCTGGGAGGAGAGAGGCTGATGCTGGGGGAGGCTGGGAGGGGGGAGGCTGATGCTGGGAGGAGGGAGGCTGATGCTGAGGGAGGCTGATGCTGGGGGAGGCTGGGAGGAAAGAGGCTGATGCTAGGGGAGGCTGATTTTGGGGGAGGCTGGGAAGAGGGAGGCTGATGCTGGGGGAGGCTGGGAGGACGGAGGCTGATGCTGGGGGAGGCTGGGAGGAGGGAGGCTGATGCTGAGGGAGGCTGATGCTGGGGGAGGCTGGGAGGAGAGTGGCTGATGCTGGGGGAGGCTGGGAGGAGAGAGGCTGATGCTGGGGGAGGCTGGGAGGAGAGAGGCTGGGAGGAGAGAGGCTGATGCTGGGGGAGGCTGGGAGGAGAGAGGCTGATGCTGGGGGAGGCTGGGAGGAAAGAGGCTGATGCTGGGGGAGGCTGGGAGGAGAGAGGCTGATGCTGGGAGAGGCTGGGAGGAGAGAGGCTGATACTGGGGGAGGCTGGGAGGAGAGAGGCTGATGCTGGGGGAGGCTGGGAGGAAAGAGGCTGATGCTGGGGGAGGCTGGGAGGAGAGAGGCTGATGCTGGGGGAGGCTGGGAGGAGGGAGGCTGATGCTGTGGGAGGCTGATGCTGGGGGAGGCTGGGAAGAGAGAGGCTGATGCTGGGGAGGCTGGGAGGAGAGAGGCTGATGCTGGGGGAGGCTAGGAGGGGGGAGGCTGATGCTGGGGAGGCTGGGAGGAGGGAGGCTGATGCTGGGGGAGGCTGGGAGGAGGGAGGCTGATGCTGAGGGAGGCTGATGCTGGGGGAGGCTGGGAGGAGAGAGGCTGATGCTGGGGGAGGCTGATGCTGGGAGAGGCTGGGACTGGGAGGGGGAGGCTGATTCTGGGGGAGGCTGGGAGGGGGGAGGCTGGGAGGAGAGAGGCTGATGCTGGGGGAGGCTGGGAGAAGAGAGGCTGATGCTGGGGGCAGAGAGGCTGATGCTGGGGGCAGAGAGGCTGATGCTGGGGGAGAGAGGCTGATGCTGGGGGAAGCTGGGGGAGAGAGGCTGATGCTGGGGAAAGCTGGGGAGAGAGGCTGAAACTGGGGGAGGCTGGGGGGAGAGAGGCTGATGCTGGGGGACACTGGGGGGAGAGAGGTTGATGCTGGGGGGGCTGGGGAAGAGAGGCTGATGCTGGGGGAGAGGCTGCTGCTGAAGGCGGGGGAGAGAGGCTGCTGCTGGGGGAATGGGAGAGAGAGGCCAATGCTAGGGACAGAGGACAAGGGTTGAGGGATAGTGCAATGACAAAATCGATGGGGGGAGTGTAAGGACTCAGAATGAGAGGGGGGCAGCATTGGGAGCTCATTATGGAGAAGGGGCAGCATGTGTGGGCTCAGTATGGAGTGGAGCAATGTAGGGGAGTCAATATCAAGAGTGGGGTAGTGTGTGTGTGTGTGGGGGGTGTCTCAGCATAAGCGTTAGTGTGGTGGTCTTAGTATGATGAATGGGGCAGCATGGAGGTGTCATTATGGAAAAGAGGAAGGCAGCATTAGGAGCTCATGGAGAGGGGCAGCATGCATGGGACATTGTGAGGAGGGGGCAGCATGCATAGGACACTGTGAGGAGGGGGAAGCATGCATGGGACACTGTGAGGAGGGGGCAGCATGCATGGGACATTGTGAGGAGGGGGAAGCATGCATGGGACATTGTGAGGGGAGGGCAGCATGCATGGGACATTGTGAGGAGGGGGCAGCATGCATGGGACATTGTGAGGAGGGGGCAGCATGCATGGGACATTGTGAGGAGGGGGCAGCATGCATGGGAAACTGTGAGGAAGGGGCAGCATGCATGGGACATTGTGAGGAGGGAGCAGCATGCATGGGACACTGTGAGGAGGTGGCAGCATGCATGGGACATTGTGAGGAGGGGGCAGCATGCATGGGACATTGTGAGGAGGGAGCAGCATGCATGGGACACTGTGAGGAGGGGGCAGCATGCATGGGACATTGTGAGGAGGGGGCAGCATGCATAGGACATTGGGAGGAGGGGGCAGCATGCATGGGACATTGTGAGGAGGGGGCAGCATGCATGGGACATTGTGAGGAGGGGGCAGCATGCATGGGACATTGTGAGGAGGGGGCAGCATGCATGGGACATTGTGAGGAGGGGGAAGCATGCATGGGACATTGTGAGGAGGGGGCAACATGATGTGAGGTCAATGTGCAGATGATATTTCATAATTGAGGAAGGTGTGGTGGGTATAATTTATAAGGGAGGGCAGTGTGGTGTTTATTAGGGGCAGTGTGACAGTCACAGTATATAAGTGGGGACGGTGTGGTGGGAATATTTTATACTCATGCTATGTTTTGATGTGCCTGTGGTGATCCCCATTGGGGGGGGGGGGGGTTAGTGCCCTTCGTTTCTCATTGATACTTTTTCAAGTGTTTTACAGAGTAGATCTGCCTTAAACAGATGTCGTGTGCGAAAACTCATAGTGTTACGTTGTCACTAAGAGGCGCAACCACTTAAAGTGCCTAGGGCAGCACGAAGGCAAAATACAGCCCTGCCCCCGGTGTATAACATTCCAGCACCTAGCCCCCTGGTGTTTATCATTCCGGCCCCTCGCCCCCTGGTGTATAACATTCCGGCCCCTCGCCCCCAGGTGTATAACATTCCGGCCCCTATCCCCCCGGTGTATAACATTCCGGCCCCTAGATCCCCGGTGTATAACATTCGGCCCCTCGCCCCTGGTGTATAACATCCGGCCCCTCGTCACCCGGTGTATAACATACTGGCCCCTCGGTGTATAACATTCCAGCCCCTAGCCCCCGGTGTATAACATTCCAGCCCTTAGCCCCCCAGTGTATAACATTCCAGCACCTAGCTCCCCGGTGTATAACATTCGGCCCCCCGGTGTATAACATCCGGCCCCTCGCCCCCCCGGTGTATAACATCCGGCCCCTTGCCCCCCGGTGTATAGTATCCGGCCCCTCGCCCCCCGGTGTATAGCATCTGGCCCCTGGTGTATAACATCCGGTCCCTCGCCCCTGTTGTAGAACATCCGGCCCCTTGCCCCCCGGTGTATAACATCCGGCCCCTCGCCCTTCAGTGTATAGCATCTGGCCCCTCGCCCTCCGGTGTATAGCATCCGGCCCTTCGCTCCTCCTCCCCCGTGTATAACATCTGGCCCCTCGCCCTCCGGTGTATAGCATCTGGCCCTTCGCTCCTCCTCCCCCGTGTATAACATCTGGCCCCTCGCCCTCCGGTGTATAGCATCTGGCCCTTCGCTCCTCCTCCCCCGTGTATAACATCTGGCCCCTCGCCCTCCGGTGTATAGCATCCGGCCCTTCGCTCCTCCTCCCCCGTGTATAACATCTGGCCCCTCGCCCTCCGGTGTATAGCATCCGGCCCTTCGCTCCTCCTCCCCCGTGTATAACATCTGGCCCCTCGCCCTCCGGTGTATAGCATCTGGCCCTTCGTTCCTCCTCCCCCGTGTATAACATCTGGCTCCTCGCCCTCCGGTGTATAGCATCCGGCCCTTCGCTCCTCCTCCCCCGTGTATAACATCTGGCCCCTCGCCCTCCGGTGTATAGCATCTGGCCCTTCACTCCTCCTCCCCCGTGTATAACATCTGGCCCCTCGCCTTCCGGTGTTTAGCATCTGGCCCTTCCCTCCTCCTCCCCTGTGTATAACATCTGGCCCCTTGCCCTCCGGTGTATAGTATCCGGCCCTTCGCTCCTCCTCCCCCGTGTATAACATCTGGCCCCTCGCCCTCCGGTGTATAGCATCCGGCCCTTCGCTCCTCCTCACCCGTGTATAACATCTGGCCCCTCGCCCTCCGGTGTATAGCATCCGGCCCTTCACTCCTCCTCCCCCCCCCCCCCGTGTATAACATCTGGCCTCTCACCTCCTGGTCAGGCCACATGCAGTTTGGATTTATAATGTAACAAAATTTCTGGTGTAAAGATCTCACTGATACCAGCGCAGTCCAGTAATAGGAGGTGTAATAAGTTGGTTTATGACATTTCTTCCTCCTAAATCTTCCCCCATCACTTGTGTGTGTATGATATTAGTGTGAAGTTGAAGGAATCGCAGCAATTCAGCCATGAAGTATAGACCATGTAAGGGCTCATGTGCACGTTGCTGAATTTCATGCATTTACGCTGCGTATTGCACTGCAGTGTAAATGCATGCGACCTGCATCCCCTGCACAATCTATGAAGATTGTGCATGAGACGTGTGCTCGATGCGTTTGAGAGTGCAGCGATTTGGATGTCAAACTTTTGTTCCAAATCGCTGTGTCACTTATTCCGTGTGCTTTGGATGCAGCTCCCGGTCTGTCTATGGGAGAGGCTGCATCCAGAGCGCATGAAATCGGCTTTTTTTCTGCAGAAACACTGCATTCATTACGCAGTGTTTCAGCAGCGATTTGACGTCCACATGTGCTGTGAAATCCCTGCAGAAATTTCTGCAGGGACACGACGCAACGTGCGCACATAGCCTAAATATTACAGAGCAGGGGCCCGAGTGCTGAGGAGTTGAGGGCAGAAAAGTCACCAACGCTCTGCTGACTCCATAACTGCACAGTCGAGACCTCCTCTGGTAATATCAGTACAAACATTAAACCAAGATCTTAGGGGTACTTTGCACGTTGCGACATCGCTACTGCGATGTCGTCGGGGTCAAATCGAAAGTGACGCACATCTGGCGCCAGTAATGACGTCGCAACGTGTAAGGCCTAGATGCACTGATAAACGATCGCAAAAGTGTCGTAAATCGGTGATCTGTGTAGTGTCGGACATTTTCATAATTTCGCTGCAGCGACAGGTACGATGTTGTTCCTCGTTCCTGCGGTAGCAGACATCGCAGTGTATGAAGCCGCAGGAGCAAGGAACATCTCCTACCTGCCTCCACCGGCTATGCGGAAGGAAGGAGGTGGGCGGGATGTTTACGTCCCGCTTATCTCCGCCCCTCCGCTTCTATTGGCCGCCTGCCGTGTGACGTCGCTGTGACGCTGCACGGCCCGCCCCCTTAGGAAGGAGGCGGGTCCCTGGCCAGAGCGACGTCGCAGGGCAGGTAAGTGCGTGTGAAGCTGCTGTAGCGATAATGTTCGCTACGGCAGCTATCACAAGAGGTCGCATCTGCAACGGGGGCGGGGACTATCGCGCTCGGCATCGCTACAATCGGCTATCGATGTCGCAGCGTGCAAGGTACCCCTTATGACTGAGCAGCTGCATGTAGCCTTACATCACTAAGCACAATCTAAGTATCGGATAGAGTGGTGTAGAACCGCCACCACTGTACTCTGGGGCAGACTGTTCAGTGATGGATCACACTTGTGTCTAGCATCTGATGGACTAGTCTGGGTTGATGAACGTCAGGAGAACATTGCCCACCTGACTGCATCGTGCCGACTATACAGTTTGGTGGAAGAGGCTAAAGCTATGTGATTATTTTTTTATTATTTATTTTGGGGTATACAGTACCGTATATGTCCTTGTTCCAGGGGTCATTCCACATCTCTGTCCTACACAAGTCCATATTTTGTCCAGTATTATATATTGCTGTAGTGTTCCTCATATCTACATATTCCCTGGTAAATGTGCAGATTTAATAAAAACAAAAAGTTTATTATATTTTATAATGTGTTTATGGGTTTTCTACAGGGAAAGTCGGGCTCACTGCATTGACATTGAAACAGCTTATCTACAAGGATGCGAGAAGCTGGATCAAGCTGTCATGGTAGGTGGGAGCTCTAGGGTCTGTTCATATTGTTTCCCTGTATGCAAATGACTCTCTTTAGTGCCATCTATAGGCAGATAATAGAAAGACAGTTTTCTTCTTACTGGAAATAGTTTGCATTGAAGCCTCAAGGGTGTCACTTCCAAGCTGGGGCTCGCTGGTGAATCTCTGCTGGGATACGCCATCACATTTTGGTGATCCCACAGACTGCAGTGTGCAATGAGCGGCTCTCCTGATATGTCAATGCTTGTATTTATTAAAATATAAGAATTCTGGAACTTTTTTTTTTTACAGTTATGTGTTGTTCCTCCTTTATCCCTCCTGGAAATATATGAATAATGATGGCTAAACTGGTTTTGGATGGACCTATAGGAACTAAATTTCCGAGGAATGATCATTTCCCACTATCTGGCCATGTAAGTGTGGCCCCCAAACACCCCTTAAATTGAGCATAACTCACTTCTGTTGGGTGTGATAATTTTTGACAGGTAATATGCTGCCAAGAAAAATGATATCCCATGTGCACTGAACAATTATCCTACATGTAGCTGGTCTGCGGTCTCTTATCAGCCATGGACGACATGTCTAAATCCAGGATTAACCCTGCTTTACACGTTGCAATTTCGCATAGGATATCGTATGCGATTTGCAACGCCCCCATCGTATGTGTGGCATGTTCAATTGGTTGAACGTGTCGCACAAACGATTAACCCCCGTCACACGTACTTACCCGTCCATACGACCTCGATGTGGGCGGCGAACGTCCACTTCCTGGAGTGGGAGGGACGTTCGGCGTCACAGTGACGTCACACGGCAGCCAGCCAATAGAAGCGGAGGGGCGGAGCTGAGCCGGACGTAAACATCCCGCCCACCTCCTTCCTTCCGCATTGCTGGCCGGGAGCCGCGGGACGCAGGTAAGATCTGTTCATCGTTCCCGGGGTGTCACACACTGCGATGTGCGCTACCCCGGGTACGATGAACAACCTGACGTTCAATTCATGACGAATGAACGACGTGTGTGTGATGAACGTTTAACCGTTCAATCGCAATCGCACGTAGCTGTCACACACTGCAATGTACCTTACAATGCCAGATGTGCGTCACTTACGACGTGACCCCGCCGACACATCGTAAGATACATTGCAGCGTGTAAAGCGGGCCTGACAGTTGTTCTTGTCATTGGGTTGTGCTCAAATGAGTGACCGGATCCCAATTCATAACCTGTAGCAGGATCCCTCAATCAATATGTGCCATTTATAGAACTGGTCGCTTCGGCAATAGCAAAAAAGCCTCTGGAACAGAGGCACTGGTGCAACTGTTTCCCCTGAACCCCTATAGCTGCACCACTGAGTTTTGCCCACTTAATAGTTTAAGGGGCACTTTGCACACTACGACATCGCAAGCCGATGCTTGCAATGCCGTGCGCGATAGTCCCCGCCCCCGTCGCACATGCGATATCATGGTGATAGTTGGCGTAGTGAACATTATCGCTACGGCAGCTTCACATGCACTCACCTGCCCTGCGACGTCGCTCTAGCTGGCGACCCGCCTCCTTATTAAAGGGGCGGGTCGTGCGGCGTCACAGCGACGTCACATGGCATGCGGCCAATAGAAGCGGAGGGGCGGAGATGAGCGGGACGTAAACATCCCGCCCACCTCCTTCCTTCCGCATAGCTGGCGTGAGCCGCAGGACGCAGGTAGGAGATGTTCCTCGCTCCTGCGGCTTCACACACAGCGATGTCTGATGCCGCTGGAACGAGGAACAACATCGTAACATCAGTCATTTCCAAATTATGGAAATGACCGACTCTACACTGATAATACGATTACGACGCTTTTGCGCTCGTTAATCGTATCAAAAAGGATTTACACACTACGATATCGCCTGCGACGGCGGATGTGCGTCACTTTCAATTTGACCCCACTGACATCGCACCTGCGATGTCGTAGTGTGCAAAGTGCCCCTAAGGGTAGAAGCCAACAATCAGGACTCGCTGCATCCTGGATGCGGCGGGTCCTGAACTGCAGGGCTGCGAGTCTTCTCCACAGGAGACCGCAGCTACTTTTTACCAAGATCAAGGTTTGGGGCGCTGCGATCTCTCGCTTTTGTACTGTTCTCCCTATGGAGGACACTTTCAACTCTGCTGCGAACAATTGACATGCTGCAGGTCGGAAAGTTGCACCGCAGATCAGTGTTTGCTGTGAGAAAAACGAGCACAGTGGGCACGAGAGTTCTAGAAATCTCATCTACTGTGCTTGTACTGTACATCACAGCGTTTTTGATGCAGCTGAAGCATGCTGCATCTAAAACGCTGTGAATACAGATCATGAGCACATACCCTTAGGATATGTGCACACGCTGCATATTTTGTGCAGTAATTGTAGCGCCCCTGAAGCCATCAGGGCGCTACAAGGTTCTGCATCCCCACAAGGATGCAGAGCCTACCCCCTAGGGCCCAGGAAGACCAGTGTCGGTAACACCAAAAACCCAAGTAATCCCAGTTTTTCCCCAACAATTCCCCATGCAATGGTGCAAAGCTAGGGTCGGACCAATGGATGGCCGCCTAGAGGTGGAGCCAGTCCAGTCCACTAGTTGACCAGGTGGGAGGGGCAGACTGTGGAGAATAGTCATGGTGTAGAAAATTATCCAGCATCCAGATCAGTAGATTTGTTAAAAATCAAATTTTCCTTTATTCCAAATTTCATAAAATTCTCCATCATGATGAAGAACGCATCACAAGACGTGTAGGGTGGACGCGTTTCGGACAAAAAACTAGTCCTTAATCTGAGACCTGAGGTGTGAAGACGTTCTGACTCAGGTTAACAGTAACCTGGTACCCAGGAGGGTAGTTGCCGGTGGAGTACTCCCGGAATTACGCACCGACGAGGTACAGGACCCTAGGACAGGAAAGAGCTCCAAGCCGACCTGTTAACACCTGCACAGCGAGGGGACCTTTAAGGACCTCGCTGACCCTAAAAATCTGAAGACTCAGTACTAAAGGGAGAATCGGGAACAGAACCAGAGACTCCAACCCCACAGGGTTCACGTTACCGTCAGGCGGACAGAAGTGGACAAACCACCAGACAGGGACCCCCAGTTGCTCTACGCCACGGGGACCCATTTACCAGAGGCAGGTGCAGGGGAAGAAGGTACCAGAGTACTAAACTGGCACTGGGACGAAGGGGACCTGGAGGTGAAACCAGCCGGCCTCGGGTAACCTGTTACCATCAACCAGCAGTGAGTAAAAACCAGTTGCACTATACCTCTGTATGGACTACCTTCTTCTAACGCCCATCACATCACCCATCCTCTGGGGCCCGGCCCTGCTTGCGGAGGCTCTACCATCCAGGCTGCAATTACCAGCAGCCCCAGTAGTGACATTCTGCAGCGGCGGCTCCACATATATAGCCGCAACACCACAAGTGGCGTCACGTATGAACACTAACCTAAATCTCCTGTAAATACACCCCATTACAAAAAGGGCCCAAGGCACGGAACCGGGCAACGGCCACCCCAGTGAAATTCCCAAGAGAGACACTGCCCGGGATCAAGTACCCCATATCCCTGGGCGCAACATAATTTTCTTCATAAAATCTGCATAAATTCTGCTTCCGGCAGAAAAATGCACCAAAAACGCATGCATTTTTGGTGCTTTTTTTATTAATTCAATGGCTGAAAGAGTTAAAAAACACAGGAAAAAAAGCCTCAAAAATTGACATGCTGCAGATTTTTTTCTTTCCAAACTCTGCAAGTAAAAAAAGCAACGTGCGGAGAGCACTTCAGAAATGTCAAGACTTTCGTGGCTTCCGGATAGACATGCAAATTTTGGTTCAGATTTCTCAAAAAAACATTAAAATCTGTATTAAAAAAACTCACCGTGTGCACATAGCCTTAGGGGTACTTTGCACGCTGTGACATCGCTAGCCGATGGTAGCGATGCCGAGCGCAATAGTCCCCGCCCCCGTCGCAGCTGCGATATCATGGTGATAGCTGCCGTAGCGAACATTATTGCTACGGCAGCTTCACACGCACTTACCTGCCCTGCGACGTCGCTCTGGACGGCGACCCACCTCCTTCCTAAGGGGGTGGGTCATGCGGTGTCACAGCGACGTCACACGGCAGGCGGCCAATAGAAGCGGAGGGGCGGAGATGAGTGGGACGTAAACATCCCGCCCACCTCCTTCCTTCCTCATTGCAGGCAGGACGCAGGTAAGGAGATGTTCCTCGCTCCTGCGGCTTCACACACAGCGATGTGTGCTGCCGCATAAACAAGGAACAACATCGTACCTGTCACTGCAGCGAAATTATGGAAATGACCGACAATACACAGATCACCAATTTTTTACTCTTTTGCGATCGTTTATCGGTGCTTCTAGGCTTTGCACGTTGCGACGTTGTTACTGGCGCCGGATGTGCGTCACTTTCGATTTGACCCCGACGATATCGCAGTAGCGATGTCGCAACGTGCAAAGTACCCCTAAGAATACGCAGGATCAGACTATATTGGCAAAGGGATTGATCACACCCACATTGTCTATTTGTTCATATATTTCCAGGAGTGATAACAAATGAACTGCACATTGCAGAGGTCTAAAGAACGATGCTCCAGTATTGTTCATTTATGGAGAAATTTGTGCTACAAGAGTTTACAGATCTCCATTAGGACGCTGGTCAGAATTAGTAGCCACCATGATGTGTTTGAAAGCCACAGTGTCATGTGTGGTTACTGCAAATTGAATTTGCAAATTGATAAATTGATTGATATTGTTGCACAACATTAACCCAATTTTGGGTGTTCGTACAGACTGTGAAGGAGCTGCAGACATCAACCCGAGAGGCAATTATCCTACTGAAAGCCATGATTGAAGAGGTGCGGAACAGTGCCGACGAGGAGGAGACATCAATCAATACTCTGTTCAGCAGCATGCAGGTATCCTGGGGATGTCAGATAGGAGTAGTTGTCGCGGGCGGGGAGGGAGCCGTCGCTGCTGCGCTCTCGCTGGCGCTCGGGTCCGGCTGCTGCTGCTGCTGCTGCTCGGTGGCTCGAGCGGTGGGCCGGATCCGGGGACTCGAGCGGCGCTCCTCGCCCGTGAGTGAAAGGGGTGGTTTGGTTTGGGGATTTGGTCCGTGACGCCACCCACGGGTTGTGGTGAGGTTGGACACCACCGCTGCTGTTGACGGGGATCCCGGGAGCGATGGCAGGGAGCATCTGGGATGTTGTTTCTCCCTCCGTGGGTAGGGGGTTGGTGGCCCCGGGGCCCGGTGAGGTGACGGGGAAGCAGAGTTGGCAAGGTGCAGGGGGGGCGCTTGGACTGCGCAGCGCGGTGCCGGACGGCACGGTAGTACTCACTCAGCCACAAAGGGATGCAAGTCTCTGGTAAAACAAACGGCTGGATGGACGGGTCCCGCAGCCGGCTGCTGTGGTCACTCCCGGAAGGTTGGTGGTGGCTGCCTTTCCCTGCACCTGTTGTGTATCTTCGGTCCCGATGGCTTCCCACCGGTAACCCGCTCCCCAGCGTGTATATGGGCCGGAGGAGCCCTTTTACCCGCAGGCTCTGGCCCTGGGAACTCTAGCTGTGGCGGTAGCTGTATTTCCCTTGTGCTGTTTGGACGGTTGCCTTCAATCGGGTCTTGGCTGTTTGGAAACCCCTGGGGTTCCGGTCACTAACGGATTTGACCTTATTAACGGCGACTGCAAGCCTGGTCGGGGTCCGCAGGCCCTGCCGGTTTGTGCTGGCTTCACTTCGCTCCCCGGTTTGGTACCGGCGGGCCACCGCCCGTCCCCGGTCCTACGGTTCCGCGTTGATCTGCCTCTCCTGCAGACGGCCACCACCGTCTGCCAACCTTGCTCTCGGTGCCCGGGCCACGTACCCGGACACGGTCAGTTCTCGTTCCTCTACTACCACTTCCCTAACTCCGACTCCTCTCTCCACTCAATTCAACTCAACTTCACTCGAGCTCTGCCCGATCTTAACTGACTTCCTTCTCCCGCCTCCAGGACTGTGAACTCCTCAGTGGGTGGGGCCAACCGCCTGGCTCCACCCCACCTGGTGTGGACATCAGCCCCTGGAGGGAGGCAACAAGGATTTTTGTCTGACTGGTGTGCCTATCTCGGGGTGGGGGGGGTGTTGGGTTGTAGTACCTGTGACGACCTGGCTAGTCCAGGGCGCCACATAGTAGTCACACATGCTCAGCACTGCTTACATACACGTTACATGGTACATGACTGACTGCTCAGCGGCATTTTATGGCAACCGTCATTGTTATGGCCGTGGCAGCTTTTCCTGAAAGAAATGCATCATCATTTTACTTCAGTTTCTCTACAACAAATTTAGAACAGTGCACAGAGACCGGTGACTGTAGCGCCCCTGACTATATCAGGGTGCTATGGGGGAACTGCATCTTGTCCCCCAGGGTGCAGGACCCAACCCCCATGGTTTCAGGTTCCCAATAACCGGTGTCACATCCATCAGCACCATAAATCCCAACCACACCTCACATCAAACCTGTCAGGCACACCAGTGGGATGGTCAAGCTGGAGTAGGGCCACCCACCTAGGGATCAGGCAGACTGGTGGGAGGGAGGAAGTCAGTTCAGTGAGAGTCCTCAAAGAGTGAGGAGCTGGGAGTAGCAGCTCCTGGGAAGTGAGACCTAGGTTGGGTCGCAGACGGTGGTCTGGGACTACAGGAGACAGGGACCGATAGCAGTGACATTGGAAAAGGGTGCAACGGACATAGTGTTGGAGGACTGTCGGCATCAGCAAGCCCAAACAGCGGACCGGTACCGAGCACGACAGGGTACAGGACCCTTGGTCAGGAACCGATTCAACGTCCTGATAATTAACCTGGCAGGGAGAGTATCTTGACGGACTTCCCTAAGAGCTCAGAGATTGAAGGCGACAGCACACCGCAGGGGATAGGGTTCTCCAGATTAAGCAACCCACTGAAATCCCAAGTGCCAGCCATCAAGAGCACAGCTACACTTCATATAGATAGTGGGGCCCCAACAGCTTCACGCCAAGTGGCGACAACAGACAACTAAATTGTGCACGGAGGCAGGGTCCGGATTACCAAGTGACACCGGTGGGAGACGACACCTGGACGGGCTCCCCTGTAGTGACTGTGATGCACAGAGACTTTGGTTTATCTTCAGTGTGAGTGTCTACTTTATAATCCTTATTATAACCACGACTACCACAGTGAGTACCCTGGTCCCCTGCACCCTAAATAACCACCATAACCACCAAAAACCCTGAGTCCGAAGCTTTCCCTACCTGCGGAGGGACTGACACCTTACTGACACCTTGCTGCCCCCACACCATCTGCCCCGGTACTCCCTCCAGCAGCGGCGGTACTCCCATTACCGCAAACACAGGTGGCGTCACGAACTTCTCCCCTGTAAATACCCCCCTTTCTAAAGATCAAAGTGTCCCCCAAGCCGGGTCCGGAACCCCACTCGAGCCACGATTCCGGATCCGAGCGTCCCGACCAACACAGGGGCGGTACATGACAAACCCAGCTCTGCTACTTATGTGATCTGTATGTAATCCCGGCGAGCAGCATGCTGACCCTGAAGTGCAGGGAATTCAGAATTCAGTTTTTTTGATTTTTACTTCTGCAGCATGTCAATTCTTTCAGGGTTTTTCCACCACAAATGCATGTGACTCGCCCACCCCAGGGCTATGGGACACCCGGTGCCGAGCCGGACTAGTCCGGTGGTGGTCAGTGGTGGCTGGGCCCGGCTCCGTGGCCCTGGTGGGTGTCAGTAGAATGTGGCTTGATGAGCAAAGTTTGTGTTCGTGACGCCACCTGTGGTCTGCGGCTATTAAGCCGCCGCTGCTGTGTGAGGCCTTCGGGGTGATGTTATGGCAGCAATGGTGGTACTGCTCCCCACAGGTGGAGCGGAGCCCCGGGGACACTGTTAGTGCTCGTGGAAGTCTATGGGGTTGTGTGGCTAACACGGTGCAGGGCCGACAGGCAATGAAAGAACCAGGCACAAACAACAGTCTCTTTACCTTTTCCTCTTTTACTTTGGAAACAGTCCAGTCCTGGGAGACCGTTACAGGTGGTGATGGGGATCCGGTCGGCCTGGAAGTACTTGGGGTGATCTTTCTGGCCAGCTGAGTATGAGGCCTACTCCTGTACTTTTCTTTGTTGTGATAGGACCCTGCTTCTCTGAATCCAGCAATGGCCCTCTTTGCTGCTGGGACTGATGGCACGTCCCTTTCCCTCTGTAGCAGGCTGCGCAGGCCCTCTCTCTGGTGCTTCTCTGCTGGAGCCCACACCGGGCCTTGATGCTGCAGCTGTACCTTTGGGATGTTTTTGGGCCAGGGGCTTGCAGCTCTCCTGCCCTTCGGATTCGGCTACCAGGGAGTATGTTTAAGCCCTGGTGGCCACAGACTCCGATGTCCGAGTCTCTCCGCTGCCTCTCAGCTACTCCTGCTTCTCTGGGCCAAGCTACTCTAGCTCTAGGCCCCAGATCCACAGGACAGCTCACTCTGCGTCTGTTCACTTCTACTGCTCTCTACAGACTGACCACTACTTCCTCCCTCAGATCAGACTTAAGGGATGCTCCCTGGAATCCCAGGTTCAGAGCTCCCCCTGCTGGCCGGAGGGAGAACTGCGTTGGATGTTAAACTTGCTGGCCAATGGACCTCCCAATTACCTCCAGGCTCAGCATTAACCCTTTGGGAGGGCAATGCTGTTGTGGCGACCAGGTCCTGGGGCGCCACACTCCCCCTTAGTTAAATTCAGTACTCCCGGACTGTGGAAACAAACATAACATGTTACAACATTTCATCCCATTATGGGAGGCGCATTACTTAAACGTTACAAACTTAAACACTACTATAAGAGTTCAGTGTGGCTCCCTGCCGGGTGTCCATTACACTGCTCCATGGGGGACCCGCCGCGATCAAACCCCCAACGTAGGCTCTGGGCGTGCATCAGAGCATTGATGACCCCACTCTATGCACGCCGGACGGGTTTTTCTTCAGGGGTGTTGAGCACGCTGGTGCTAACTATGAACAATTTGGTGTTGACCACCCATAGTCCAGTGGCCCAATTGTCCATTTACTTAATCGCCTAAGACAAAAAAGCATTTTATACACAACATTACAGACATTTCACATAACTATTTACATTCTGTTAGGTATTTTACTTTCTATGTTCTATACCTTGGAGGGGGCTGTCCCCGAGTGCTACGTTGGGACCGGCGTAGCTCTGGGGTTTGTCCCTGACTACTTAGAGTGTCTGCCCCCCCCGTGTGATTGGTAGGCCTAACCCTGACAGGGATACATGTCGGTTGCCTACGGGATCTCAGATTCGCCAAGGGTACGGCAGGTTCACCACTGGCAGGGGGTTGAACCTCCTGTTCCACTGCTGGCGTGTCACCTCGTGTTGGAGCGGGCGGTTCTTTAGGTGGATCTGGAACCTCTTCTGTTTCTGGCTCGACCAACTGCGGGAACGTCAAGACTGGTACCACTATGGCATTGTTTATTCGGGTCCAAGTTTTGCGGAATTTTCCAAGGATTGTTTGGATCATCTCTTCCTCTTTTTCTTGGCTTTGGGGACTTTCTTGTACTTCTTCTACTGCTTTTTGGGTTCTGCACCGTTCAGGGCACGCTTTCAGGCGGTCCCGAGAAACTGCTTGATAGGTCTTGCCTTCATCCCTGCTTATGAGGCATACCTTACTATTGTCAAAGTTGGAGGGGATAATGGTGTAGGGCTCGTTCTCCCACTGATCATCCAATTTATGTGTCCTCCGCTTCTTCTTGAGGACTTGTTCTCCAGGTGCTAAGGGAGTTGCTGGGGCTGTTTGATTGTAATGCTGCTCTTTTCTTGTTCTTGCTTGAGACAGGCTCCTCTCTACGCATTCCTGGACCTTACGGTACCGCTGCTGCCGCTCTGTATCCCAATCCTCTATTTCCTGAACCGCCTCAGGTGACACAGTCCCCATCTCAAAGTCTACAGGTTACTTGCCAGGTCTGGCTCGCATCAGGTAAGCAGGGCTGCAGTTGGTCGAATTTACCGGGATATGGTTGTACAAGTCTACCAGATCTGGTAACTTTTCTGGCCATTGGTTTCTTTCTTCCAAAGGTAGAGTCTTGAGCATATCAATAACCACATGGTTCATCTTCTCGCACAATCCATTGGTTTGGGGGTGGTACGGTGTGGTTCTGATTTTCTTACAACCGTACATGTTACAGAACTCTTGGAACACTTCTGCCTCGAATGCAGGACCCTGATCAGTCAGTACCCTTTCAGGGTAACCGTGAGGTCGACAAAAGTAGGCCTGAAATGCTCTCGCTGCTGTTCTTCACTAGAGATAAAGATAGCGCTATGAGAAGCACCCGTGGCACAATTTAATTATAGTGTAATGAAAACTTCTCACCTGATTAGGTTGTGCGCCCTCGCACAACCTCGGTGATGATCATGTAAATCCTCTGGAGGATAAGGGGTTGTCTCGGCTGGTGTTATCCGATGTTAGGCTGAGTATCCTGGGGAGATGATTGCTCCTGGTTCCTAGGTTCACCGACTCATGAGATCCTGGAACTGATTGCGGCCGTTTGTCTTCCCTCAAGGTATTTGGAATGATTAGATCTTTTACTATCAGCAGCTTTAGAACCGGAATCCCATAAGGGAGTGAAAGTATATGGAGAATAGATGAAGCCGGTCTTTTTTAGCTGAGGAAAGCAGTATATTCCTGCTGAAACGCGTAGTGTTAACAAGAGCTTTATTTTATCTGACTTAGACTGTCACAAATAAAGCATAATTTATTCACAAAGATAACCTGAGTTAATAGATCTATTACTAGCGCTAAAAAAGACCGGCTTCATCTATTCTCCATCTCGCTGCTGTTCTGGCTGTCTGGTCCTTCACGGGCACTACTATCAGGAAACGAGAGTAATGGTCCACAATGGTGAGGGCGTACACATAGCCTGACCGGCTTGGTGTTAACTTCACGTGGTCCAGGGCCACCAACTCCAGGGGCTGCTTCGTGACAATTGGCTGTAGGGGAGACCTCTGGCTGGCATCATCTTTCCGCCTCAGGTTACACGGACCACAGTCTCGGCACCACTTCTCGACTGTCTTTCTCATGTGCACCCAGTAGAACCGATCACGGAGTAGGGTCTCCAACTTCTTCCACCCGAAGTGTCCTGCATTATCATGATAAGCTGCTAGGACCATTGGAGCATCCCTCTGCGGGACCACTATCTGCCAGACGAGTTCATTCGTTCGCCAGTTGACATATCTCTTGCAGAGCTTGCCTTGGTAGGTGAACAGTCGTCCCCTCTCCTTCCACAACTGCTGGGCTTCTTCTGGAGCATCTGGGCCAAGATGAGTCTCAGCTTGTGCTAGCTTTTCTTTGACCAATCGCACGGCCGGGTCACCGTTCTGTGTCTCTTCCCAATTATGGTGGAGTAATGGGTTGACCGAGACCTCGTGCTGGCTCGAGCGCTTCACTCCTACAGCATGCTCACACTGGGAAACACCTTGGTGATGGAAAGCCGGTAACTCTATCTCTTCGAGTTCATCCAGGTCTTCTCCCGACTCGGGTAAGTGAGGCATTCTGGACAGCGCATCAGCATTGTTATTCTTCTTGCCAGCCCGATACTTGATGGTAAAGTCAAAGTTAGACAGCCGGGCCATCCATCGCTGTTCCAACGCACCTAACTTGGCTGTTGCCAGGTGTGTCAACGGATTGTTGTCCGTGAAGATGGTGAACTTGGCCGATGCCAGATAGTGCTTGAAGCGTTCAGTCACTGCCCAAACAATAGCGAGGAACTCCAGCTTGAAGGAACTGTAGTTTTCTGGATTCCTTTCTGTGGGCTGAAGCTTCCTACTGGCGTACGCTATCACCCTCTCTCTGCCTCCCTGCACCTGGGACAGAACTGCTCCCAGTCCCACGTTGCTGGCGTCTGTATACAGTACAAACGGCTGGCTGTAGTCAGGGTAGGCCAGAATTTCTTCTCCCGTGAGAGCCCCTTCAGCCGGACAAAGGATGTTTCTAGTTGGCTGCTCCATTCAAATGGAGGGCTCTGCTTCTTAGCCTGCTTTGGCTGGCCCACCAGGAGATCTTGAAGGGGCGCTGCTATCTTGGTGAAACCATCAATGAACCTTCGGTAGTAGCCCACCAGCCCAAGGAACTGCCGCACCTCCTTTACCGTGGTGGGTGTTGTTGGCCAGTCCTTGATTACGGTGACTTTCTCCGGATCAGGTGCCACACCTTCTGCGCTGACCACATGACCCAGGTACTGTACCTTTGGCTTCAAGAGGTGACATTTGGACGGCTTTATCTTCAGGCCATATTTCGACAAGGACTCAAACACTTCTGCTAAGTGCCTCAGGTGGTCTTCATAAGTCTTGGAATAGACTATGACGTCATCCAGGTACAACAGCACGGTTTCAAAGTTGTGGTGGCCCAAGCAGCACTCCATCAACCTTTGGAATGTCCCTGGGGCGTTGCAGAGCCCGAATGGCATACAGTTGAACTCACAGAGGCCCATTGGTGTCGTGAATGCAGTCTTCTCTCTGTCCGCCTCTGCCACGGGAACCTGCCAATACCCACTGGTGAGATCCAAGGTGGAGAAATAGTTAGCTGACTTTAAGGCTGTTAGTGACTCCTCTATTCTGGGCAGTGGATAAGCATCTTTATGTGTAATGCGGTTAATTTGCCTGTAATCTACACACATTCTCATTGTACCATCTTTTTTCTTTACGAGCACTAGTGGATCTGCCCAGGGGCTACAACTATCTCTGATAACCCCAGCCTCCTTCATTTCCCGTAACATTTCTTTGGCACGCTGATACTGTGCGGGGGGTACAGGGCGGTATCTCTCTTTAATGGGATGATGATCACCCGTGGGGATTTGATGTTTAACCCCTTTCACCTGCCCAAAATCTAGGGGGTGTTTGCTGAAGACCCGCTCGTACTCCTGTACCACCCGGTAAACCCCATGCTTTTGGTGTGAGGGGGTGGAGTCGGTGCCCACATGTAATTTTTGGCACCAGTCTTCCAGCTGCCCCTTGGAGCCATTGTCTTCCGCCTGGTCGGACGGGATCAAGGGTTCCACTGCTTTGATGGTATTGTTGCTGACAGTGTACAGTTTTGCTACAGTGGCGTACCGGGGCAATTTGGCTTCCTCCTCCCCACAATTCAGGACACGGACGGGAACTCTCCCCTTGCGGACGTCTGCTACCCCTCTGGCTATCAGGACTCCAGGCCTACTGTCTGAATACACCGGTTCTACCAAGGCATGGTAGTCCTGACCCTTGAGGCCTATTGCTGCCCGACACCATATCAACATTTCACTTCTTGGGGGTATTGCAATGGGGAGGGGGTCACTTACCCTCACACTGCCAATTTCTCCTCCGGCCAGCTCTACCTGCTGCCTCCTCATCAGGGCTCTGATCTCCCTCTGTAGGGCACGCTGCTGCCCGGAGCTGGCAGTTTCAGACGCCTGTTGCAACAAAATTATCACTTCGGCAATACAATTTTCTATCACATTTGTACCAATGGTTAGCAGTGGGTCAGATTCTTTGCGATCAATATCTACAATTATCATCCCCTGACATGGCAATTCTACCTGCCCCACTTTAATGGTTACTTCTTTGTACCCAATTTGAGGTAAGGGCTGACCATTACTGGCCACAATTGTTAAATCATCATCTGGGCCATGGTCAATGTCTGAATCAGCCCAATATCTTTTGTACAGTTTATAGGGGATGGTTGTTACCTGGGACCCCGTATCCAGGAGGGCATTCAAAGGGATCCCATCCAGCACAATAGGAAGGACCGGGCGTCCTCCCACATACTTGCTGCGGCTGGGGGTTGAGCCGGGCTTCCTTACACCTGGGGGTCGGCTCCTGGCCCCAGGCTCGGCCCATTTAAAGGACAGTGTCGTGCAATGTGGCCCGCCTGGCTGCAGCGGCGGCAGATCGGTTGTCCCGTTGAATCATACCGGTCTGTGTCTCTGCCTCGGGTCGGCGGAATCCTCCTCTGTCGCATCCATGGGACGTCATCTGGGCTGGAGGCCAACTCGATTCTTGCAGGTGATGGGGTCACTTGTAGAGACTGCACGGTCTTGGCCAGGGCAGCTACAGTCTTGGTCAGCTCCCGGACCTGCTGTCTGAGCTCTGCAGTGGGATCCTTTTCCAGGGACTGCGCCTCGGCCCCTGCAGCAGCTGGTGTGGCAGGCACCACCCCGGGGTACGTGATAGCAAGAGGCCGGAGGGATACTGGGTCATTCAGTGTAGATTCTCTCAGTACCCGGATGGCCTGGTCCTTAAACTTTGCAAAGTCCAGAGCAGGGTTCTGCAGGACCATGATACGCAGCTGGGTCCTGTGGGCATCTGACAGGAGCCCCTCTATGAACTGCTCAGTTAGGAGTTTGTGTTCTTCACGTACACTCTCTGGGTCCACCTGTTTAACTGCTTTCAGGGCCTCCTGCAAGTTTAAGGCATAGTCCCGTATGCTGTTTGTGGCCCGTTGTTTGCACCCAAAGAATCTCATCTTTATTTCTGCTGCGGTGCGGGTGTCAAAAGTACTCTTTAGCTTGGCCAGTATCTGGGTTGCTGTCCCTTTATCTGTATCAGGCCAGGACTTCACTTCACGCTGGGCCGCGCCGGCTAGCTGCCCCATTAATATGCCCACCTTCTGGCTCTCAGTCAGAGGATACACCCGGAACAAGCTGTGCAGACTTTCTCTGAAGTCGCTCAAGGTATGGGACTCCCCGGAGTACTGCGGCAGCCACTCCGCTCCCGGGATGTACGGCATCGTGATCGGCATTACCGGCGCTACAGCGGGGGCTGGGGCGATGGGGATTGCTTCGGCTGGTGCTGCGGCGTCTCGGGCTATGGCAGCCACCTGCCCTCCCTCCGAGTCGGACATCTTCCTCCCCCTTAGTGAACCTTACCAGGCTCCGTTCACTTTTCAAACTCCCTTCTGGGTCGCGCGGGGTTAACAGCGCTCTGCTCTGATGGCGCGCTCCCTTCGCGCTCTTTGTCAGGCACGCCCCCCTTCTTCCTGCGCTCAGTGGCTGCAATGGCGGCAGTTTCTCACAGTAAAACACAATTCTTCAGGCGCACAGTACCCGGTGTGACCGGGCACGAAATCCTGTTCGTGACGCCAAAGTTGACTCGCCCACCCCAGGGCTATGGGACACCCGGTGCCGGGCTGGACTAGTCCGGTGGTGGTCAGTGGTGGCTGGGCCCGGCTCCGTGGCCCTGGTGGGTGTCAGTAGAATATGTGGCTTGATGAGCAAAGTTTGTGTTCGTGACGCCACCTGTGGTCTGCGGCTATTAAGCCGCCGCTGCTGTGTGAGGCCTCCGGGGTGATGTTATGGCAGCAATGGTGGTACTGCTCCCCACAGGTGGAACGGAGCCCCGGGGACACTGTTAGTGCTCGTGGAAGTCTATGGGGTTGTGTTGCTAACATGGTGCAGGGCCGACAGGCAATGAAAGAACCAGGCACAAACAACAGTCTCTTTACCTTTTCCTCTTTTACTTTGGAAACAGTCCAGTCCTGGGAGACCGTTACAGGTGGTGATGGGGATCCGGTCGGCCTGGAAGTACTTGGGGTGATCTTTCTGGCCAGCTGAGTATGAGGCCTACTCCAGTACTTTTCTTTGTTGTGATAGGACCCTGCTTCTCTGAATCCAGCAATGGCCCTCTTTGCTGCTGGGACTGATGGCACGTCCCTTTCCCTCTGTAGCAGGCTGCGCAGGCCCTCTCTCTGGTGCTTCTCTGCTGGAGTCCACACCGGGCCTTGATGCTGCAGCTGTACCTTTGGGATGTTTTTGGGCCAGGGGCTTGCAGCTCTCCTGCCCTTCGGATTCGGCTACCAGGGAGTATGTTTAAGCCCTGGTGGCCACAGACTCCGATGTCCGAGTCTCTCCGCTGCCTCTCAGCTACTCCTGCTTCTCTGGGCCAAGCTACTCTAGCTCTAGGCCCCAGATCCACAGGACAGCTCACTCTGCGTCTGTTCACTTCTACTGCTCTCTACAGACTGACCACTACTTACTCCCTCAGATCAGACTTAAGGGATGCTCCCTGGAATCCCAGGTTCAGAGCTCCCCCTGCTGGCCGGAGGGAGAACTGCGTTGGATGTTAAACTTGCTGGCCAATGGACCTCCCAATTACCTCCAGGCTCAGCATTAACCCTTTGGGAGGGCAATGCTGTTGTGGCGACCAGGTCCTGGGGCGCCACACATGTGTGACGCCCTGGCCGGGCCAGGTAGTCACAGATAGGGCCCCGCATTACACCTTTCCCCCACATGTAACACACAGCCAACCATTTAAAACCTAGTCACCCCCCCTCAGGGCTTGATGGACACACCAGGCGGCGGAACCGGGTGGTTGGAAGATGCCCACCTAAGAGTTCAGACAGCCTGGGGCGGGAAAGTAGTTAGTTGAGTTCTGTTCTAGAGTTCTAGTTGGAGAGGTGCGTGGGCTGGAGCTGTGTGCAGCTCCAGCAGAGGCGAGAACCCAAATTGAACAGGTACCAGGGTAGGAGCCCTGATGCCTTTGGCTAGGAGGCAGACAGCGGTCTCCGTCTGCAGGAGCCGGGAAGACGGCTCGGTGGAACCGAGGTGGACCGGTACAGGGTAGTGGCTCACCGTTACCGACCCGGGGAACCGACTCGGAAACCGGAGCACGAAGGGGGGTACTCAGACCCTGAAGCTAGGTCCAGAAGCGACTGGGGGCTAGCTAAATAACTGATTGCGGCCAGGACTAGAGGTCCTGTCCCACCCAAAGTCCCGACTGAATGCAACAGCCCACCGAGGGGGATAACAGGCCACCGCCACGGCTCAGAGATCCCACGGGCCAGTGTCTGCGGGCAAAGGGCTACTTAGGCAACCACAAGCCAGGAGCGGACTCCTGAAGATGTAAGCACAGGCAGTCCACCATCTTACACAGGTGCAGGAGAAACACAGGGTAGATAGAAGAAACCGGGTTTGATGCTGCGCTAGAAAAACCACAGATCCGGGAGGTGCGATGAAATCCTTTCCTTTATATATATGCCTCTGCGAAATTATGCAGATGGATGGAGAGGAATGGCGGTTGCTGGGAATACCTTTGACTCTATGCAGGCATACATGGAAGAGGTGAACCGTGTGTGGGCCCCTTGCCTCACCAGACGCAAGGGGCCCACACACGGTTCACCTCTTCCATGTATGCCTGCATAGAGGCAAAGGTATTCCCAGCAACCGCCATACCTCTCCATTTTACTGCCTAATCCCTTAATCCTGGACATTGAGAGCCCCTCATTAGATCCATCCATCTGCATAATTTCGCAGAGGCATATGGTTATATGCTAAGAGTGCTGATCAATGTGCCAATTGCATGAGTTTGATTCGGCTCTCCATCAGCCACACTACATACAGGCCTGGTTCCATATTGCCATTTTGCAATTTATATACAGATTGGTATCCTGCCTTACTTTAAAGGACACGAAACGTGCACATAAGCAGAGGCTGTAGCCCTTTCTCATATACGGAATCATGACAACTGTGATGAATTTCTATTACTGACTCCTGATTGATTATCTATCTTCATCACTAGATAATTTCATATCCAGATATCTTTGCTCATACCAGCATTCTGCCTTCGTGGATCTCCCACGCATTTAGTCAGTCTGTCCGACCAGATGAAGGCCGAGATTAGGCCGAAACGTTTTTAGGCGGACTCTCTGCAATTGTACAATAATTCCCTTCTTCTGCAAATAAAAGATTGAAATAAATACCAAGACTTTTTCAATTTCAATTATTCTTGGACTCTATTTGGGAAATACAACAGTGTTTTTCCTCACACTTAAGGGGGCTTTACACGCTACGATATCGTTAATGTTTTATCGTCGGGGTCACGTTGTTAGTGACGCACATCCGGCATCATTAACGATATCGCAGCGTGTGACACTGACCAGCGACCTTAAGCGACTTTAAAAATGGTGAAAATCGTTCACCATGGAGAGGTCGTCTCAAAACCAAAAATCGGTAATGGTTGATTATCGATGTTGTTCGTCGCTCCTGCGGCAGCACACATCGCTATGTGTGACACCGCAGGAGCGAGGACCGTCTCCTTACCTGCCGCCGGCCACAATGCGGAAGGAAGGAGGTGGGTGGGATGTTACGTCCCACTCATCTCCACCCCTCCTCTTTGATTGGCCGGCTGCTTAGTGACGTCGCGGTGACGTCACTGTGATGCCGAACGTCCGTCCCCCTTGAGGGAGGGATTGTTTGGCAGTCACAGAGACGACGCCGACCAGGTAAGTGCGTGTGACGCTGCTGTAGCGATAATGTTCGCTGCGGCAGCGATCACACGAAATCGCATGCACGACGGGGGCGGGTGCTTTTGCGTACGATATCGCTAGCAATTGCTACGATATTGTAGCATGTAAAGCCCGCTTTACTGTTGTTCTAAGACCTGTGCTGCCAGACCATTAGTTTCCGTTGTGAAATCCTTCCTCTAAGGGTTCAGTTCCACTTGCGTTTTGCACGGAGGAGTGCAATCTGATAAAACATCGGATTGTTCTCACTCTAGTGCAAAACTATGGGGCAATGTCCATCTGCAATTGATTTCTCATGCCATAGAGGCCTGAGAAATGATCTGCAGCATGCTGCATTTGGCAGCGAGTCTCGGCTCATGCACCCCCATACAAGTCTATGGGAGCGTGTGAAACATCGCACTGCACTCGCATGTCATCCTACTGCAGTGCGATGTACGCAGAGACAGGCCGGGGAGGAGAGCAAGAAAGTGCTCCCTCTCTCTTCTCCACAGCTGTGATACGATCGCAAGATCAGATCACAGTTGCATGACCCTCGGCTGATGCTCGCAGCAAAGGGTCATTAGCATATCGTTCCCTATGCTCTCACATCAGAAGCTATGCACCAGTGGAACAGTATGTTAAAACTTCATTTTTCCTTGGATACCTTCAGATGAACGTGCCAATTCATAGACCAGTCATGTCAGCAAATTGCAGATATGACTGTGTTCATGTGCGGCTCCATGCTGTCCATTGACACAATGGAAACTAATACCTTCTTGTCTGCAAATCGGAAGAGACAAGAAGGTATTATGATTATCCATTAACTAGAAGGTGGCCCGATTCTACGCATCGGGTATTCTAGAATTTACGTATTGTGTAGTTGATGTATGATTTTTGTTTTATATATATATATATATATATATATAGATGTTGTTGTCTGTAGTTACCAAGTGTTTGTGTAGGGGCTGTACATGTTCTGGGTGTGGCGGGGGGTGAGAGCGGTGTTGTTTGTGTGTTGCGTTGTGTGTCGTTATTTGTGGAGCGCTGTGTGTCTGTAGCGTTGTGTATGTGTGTTGCGCGGTTTGTGTGGGTGTGGTGTGTGTGTGTGTGTGTTTTGGGGGGCGGTATGTTTTGTGCAATTGTCGCGGGCGGAGGAGGGGACGCTGCGCTCTCCCTTCTGCTCGGGTCCGGCGGGTACTGCGGCCTGCTGCTGCCGCTGCTCGGTGGCTCGAGCGATGGGCCGGATCCCGGGGACTCGAGCGGCGCTCCTCGCCCGTGAGTGAAAGGGGTGGTTGTTTGGGTGTGGGGATTGTTTATTGTCCGTGACGCCACCCACGGTTATGGTGATTTGTTAGCACCACCGCTGCTCTGTATGGGGATCCCGGGAAGGATGGTATGGAGCAGCCAGTTGTTGTGTTGCCCCTCCGTGGGTAGGGGTTGGTGATCCCGGGGCCCAGTGATGAGTTGGGAGATGCAGGGCTTAGTGGGCACAGGGGCGCGGGGGGGCAGCGCTGTGCCTTGCGGCACTGTGGTACTCACTCAGCCTGAGACGATGACACAGTTCTCGGTAAAACACACGGCTGGAAAGACGGTTCCCATGGACGGCTGCACTTGCTTTCCCCAGTAGGTGACGGTGATGTCCCTTTTCCTGCACCTGATGTTTCTGTATTGGTAGCGATGGGTTCCCACCGGTAACCCGCTCCCCGGCTTGGATATAGGCCGGAGGAGCCCTACTTTGCCCCCAGGCGCTGGCCCTGAGAAACTGGTGCCCTGGCGGTGGCGGTGTCTCTCTTCAATGGTTGGACTGTTGCCTTCAATCGGGACTTGGTTGTTTGGAGACAGACGACCCCTTCACTGACGGATTTGGCAAATTTACGGCGACTCCTAGCCTTGCCGGGGTCCGAGAGGCCCCTGCCCTGGTGCTGACTGTTCTTCGTATACTGCTCCAGACCGCCGGGCCACTACCTGTCCGCGGTCCTTCCAGCAACCTCCGAGCAGTCCCCCTCCAGACTGTCACCGCCGTCTGCTGACCTTGCTGACACTGTCCTGGCACACAGCCGGACCAACTTCAGGCTTTACTACTCTTTTCTTCTGCTCCTCTACTACTTCACTTCTCTCCACTTCCTCCTCCTTTCTCTATCTTGCTTCCTCTCACTTTCACTGTTTACTTAGCTCCTCACTCAAGCTCTGCCTGAGCTAAACTCTGCCTGGTTTCTCCCGCCTCCAGGGCTGTGTACTCCTCGGTGGGCGGAGCCAACCGCCTGGCCCACCCCCTGGTGTGAACACCAGCCCCTGGAGGAAGGCAACAAGGATTTTGGTAGCCTTGGTGTTCCTAACTGGGGTGTAGGGTGTGGTGGTGTGATGACCTGTGTCCCCTGGCTTGCCCAGGGCGTCACATTCCCCCTTAGCAAAATGCAGACCGTCCGCGGGCTGCCCGTCCAACACCGGTTTTATTTTCTGAAAATATATATAAAAAGGTAAACATAACAATTTATGGCATCATCCCACAGCGGGAGGTTCATTGCTTAAACGTTACTAACGGTTTACGGTTACGGTTTCCGCTCTCTCCCACCCAAGCAACCTGGCCCTGATGCTGCCCCTAAAACCCAGGCAGCACCCCTTGACCCCAAGTCCAGCACCAGTTACCCGAGCGGGATCTGTCCTTCCCCTCCAGAGGGTAGCCACCAGTTCCTGTGGTGGCTGGGCCCCAGCCTGCTCTGCTGAGGGCCCTCCCTCCAACCTGCCTCTCTGGAGGCGGCAACTGCGGAAACGGTAATGGTAAAACAACTTATTTACAAGCCACTAACGTTTGTGGTTGCCCTGCAAGTTCACGGGCTTGTCCATGGAAAGTTCTCCATGCAAAACCTTTTAAACGGTCCCCACGGGGACAACGGTGCCAGCAACGGCCGGTTTTCTCTCAATCACGGTTGTAGACAATCTGATGAAACTTCGGTAATCATTTTTGCTTATCATTCTTTTTCAAACATACAACAGGGGGTCCCAACGGGGACTGGACAACGGTGCTCCGCTGCCCTACTCCGGACTTTCAGCTTCATCTGAGGGAGAGGGTGCAGCACTCACTCGGCTCTCCTGGCTGCCCCGCAGTTTGGCATCTAGGGCGAACCACCCCCTCTCTCCACAGTGCCAGGTATACTGCACTATGTCACCCAGCATCAGGTTACGGCCGGGGTGCTCCTCGGGCAGGTGGGCATTCACATCCCGCCGGGCTATAAACACTTCGGCCTCCAGGCCCGGTTCGTATATAAACCCATAGTCCCGGCGGACATCAAACCGCCTCACCTGTCCTTCATACAGCGGTCCCCGGATACGGAATGTTGCTTGCCGGAGGTTCTCCTTTTCTCTAATTGCTCGGGCCACCAGCTCCGCCTTTTTCCTCTCTCTCTCACCGATCTCCAGGCCCAGCGGTACCGGCTCCCTGTCCCAATACGGCGCTGCTGCGAGCTCCGGCGCACGGGTCGGGCCCCGCGGGACATTCTGGACGTTGCCCACTGTCAGGGATCTGGGCGACAAGTCCCGCGGTGTCTTGGCCTTGGGTGCCACCTTGCAGCGACAACCCAGCGCTACCTCAGCCGAGGTGTGGGGGATGGGCACAGGGGCTTTCCGCAGCTGGGCCTCCGGCTTGGAGCGGGTCATCGGCTCCGGCTCAGGGACTTTCTCTGGAGACGCCTCCGGTGCGGTTTTTGGAGCCTTCCAAGGCAGCATCTCCGGTCGACTACGGGCTCCGGCTGCAGGTCGGCCCGCCTGGGCGGGCATGCTGGGTAGTGCTACCGGTTGCGGTGGTAGCAGGCCTAGTGGCGGGGTCACGGCCTCCGAGACGGGTGGCGAGGGAGGCAGCGGGGGGAGAGGGCTTGGACCGGGCCCCGCAGCCGCGATGACCGGCCCTTCCAGGGCATCGGGGCGTGGGTCACTCACCCTCCCTTCCTCCGCTTCCTCCTCACGTCTCCGCACGGCTGCTATAACGTCCGCCATGTCGGTCTCCCACTCCTCCATGAGGAGCTGCATCTTAACCTGCAGCCGTTGGTAGAGCTGCGCGGTCCGGATCTCCACCCACGCCGCGGTTCCAGGCGCGGGGGCTACGGTGTTGCGGGACGGCATCCACATGCTGCTGGCGGCCTCTCCCAGGAACAAGATGTCCGCAGAGTCCTGGCGTCCCTGCTTTTATAGCTGCTCTCACATGCAGCCAGCCGCCATCGCGTCCCCCTTAGCTTCTTTCCGGCCCCTCCTCTATTGGGGCGGAGTTTTGGCCTTCGCGCCTCCGCTACTCGAGAAGACGCTCGAGCGGGAACTTTTCGCGCCAAAGATGGCGACTTCTGAAATTTTTCAGCCGGATACCTCCGGCGGTCACAAGGCGCACCTCTACCCAACGGCAGAGCGGTAAGATCCTGTTCGTGACGCCAAGTTGTCGCGGGCGGAGGAGGGGACGCCGCGCTCTCACTTCTGCTCGGGTCCGGCGGGCACTGCGGCCTGCTGCTGCCGCTGCTCGGTGGCTCGAGCGATGGGCCGGATCCCGGGGACTCGAGCGGCGCTCCTCGCCCGTGAGTGAAAGAGGTGGTTGTTTGGGTGTGGGGATTGTTTATTGTCCGTGACGCCACCCACGGTTGTGGTGATTTGTTAGCACCACCGCTGCTCTGTATGGGGATCCCGGGAAGGATGGTATGGAGCAGCCAGTTGTTGTGTTGCCCCTCCATGGGTAGGGGTTGGTGATCCCGGGGCCCAGTGATGAGTTGGGAGATGCAGGGCTTAGTGGGCACAGGGGCGCGGAGGGGCAGCGCTGTGCCTTGTGGTACTCACTCAGCCTGAGACGATGACACAGTTCTCGGTAAAACACACGGCTGGAAAGACGGTTCCCACGGACGGCTGCACTTGCTTTCCCCAGTAGGTGACGGTGATGTCCCTTTTCCTGCACCTGATGTTTCTGTGTTGGTAGCGATGGGTTCCCACCGGTAACCCGCTCCCCGGCTTGGATATAGGCTGGAGGAGCCCTACTTTGCCCGCAGGCGCTGGCCCTGAGAAACTGGTGCCCTGGCGGTGGCGGTGTCTCTCTTCAATGGTTGGACTGTTGCCTTCAATCGGGACTTGGTTGTTTGGAGACAGACGTCCCCTTCACTGATGGATTTGGCAAATTTACGGCGACTCCTAGCCTTGCCGGGGTCCGAGAGGCCCCTGCCCTGGTGCTGACTGTTCTTCGTATACTGCTCCAGACCGCCGGGCCACTACCCGTCCGCGGTCCTTCCAGCAACCTCCGAGCAGTCCCCCTCCAGACTGTCACCGCCGTCTGCTGACCTTGCTGACACTGTCCTGGCACACAGCCGGACCAACTTCAGGCTTTACTATTCTTTTCTTCTGCTCCTCTACTACTTCACTTCTCTCCACTTCCTCCTCCTTTCTCTATCTTGCTTCCTCTCACTTTCACTGTTTACTTAGCTCCTCACTCAAGCTCTGCCTGAGCTAAACTCTGCCTGGTTTCTCCCGCCTCCAGGGCTGTGTACTCCTCGGTGGGCGGAGCCAACCGCCTGGCCCACCCCCTGGTGTGAACACCAGCCCCTGGAGGAAGGCAACAAGGTGTTCCTAACTGGGGTGTAGGGTGTGGTGGTGTGATGACCTGTGACCCCTGGCTTGCCCAGGGCGTCACACAATGTGTGTGTTGTGCAGTATGTGCGTATATTTGTGTGTGCCGCGGTGTTTGTGTGTTGGGTGTTGTGTGTGTGCGGCGTTGTCTGTGTGTGTGGGTTTCTGTGTAGGGCAGTGTTTGTGGTTCCCAGTGTGTGTGTGGTGTGTTGTGCGGTGCTTGTGTGGCAGTGTGTGTGTGTGTGTTTTGGGGGGAGGTGTGCACCCCCCATCGTGCTCCATCCCCCATGCTGCGCACCCCCCATCGTGCTCCATCCCCCATGCTGCGCACCCCCCATCGTGCTCCATCCCCCATGCTGCGCACCCCCCATCGTGCTCCATCCCTACTCCCCATTGTGCTCCATCCCCCATGCTGCGCACTCCCCATCGTGCTCCATCCCCCATGCTGCGCACTCCCCATCGTGCTCTATCCCCCAAGCTGCGCACTCCCAAACGTGCTCCATCCCCCATGCTGCGCACCCCCCATCGTGCTCCATCCCCCATGCTGCACACTCCCAATCGTGCTCCATCCCCCATGCTGCGCACCCCCCATCGTGCTCCATCCCCCATGCTGCACACTCCCAATCGTGCTCCATCCCCCATGCTGCACCCCCCATCGTGCTCCATCTCCCATGCTGCGCACTCCCCATCGTGCTCCATCCCCCATGCTGCGCACTCCCCATCGTGCTCCATCCCCCATGCTGCGCACCCCCCATCGTGCTCCATCCCCCATGCTGCGCACCCCCCATCGTGCTCCACAGTCACACATCAGACAGTAAACACGTACACATCTGATCGCATACACTCACACACACACCCCACTTCTCCCTGTGCCCACCGGTGGGCGATCCCAGCAGCTGTGCTGCACGCCGTGCTCCTCTGCCGACACTCACAGATCCGATCGCATACACTCACACACACACATCAGAACACACTCACACACATCCGATCACATACACTCACACACACACACTGACGATATCGCACATACGCGCTGACACAATCACAACATCCGGAGATACCACATGCTTCCGGCCATGTGATCCTCTGGCAGGTCCTGGAAGATCACTGGACAGTATCGCCGCCGAGAAGCAAGCGATATCACGGGATGTTGTGAGTATGTGGATGCGATCTGATGTGTGTGTGAGGTGTGTGTGAGAGTGAGTGTGATCTGATGTGTGTGTGTGTGTGTCTGCCGCTGCAGGACCTTGATGCGCTCACCTCGGGGCGAGAGGCCATTCCGTGTGGGGGGAGGAGCCGAGGCGAGCGGCCAATCCGTGCGGGGGGAGGAGCCGAGGCGAGCGGCCAATCCGTGCGGGGGGTGGAGCCGAGGCGAGCGGCCAATCCGTGCGGGGGGAGGAGCCGAGGCAAGCGGCCAATCCGTGAGGCCGAGTAGCCAATCCGTGCGGGGGGGCCATGGCGAATCCGTGAAGCCGAGCGGCCAATCCGTGCGGGGGGGGCGGGGCCATGGCGAGCCCAGCGGCCAATCCGCTGTTTGTCACCGTAAGGACATGGCCAATCCGTGCGAGAGGGGCGGACGCGAGGCGAGCGGCCAATCCATGCGGGGGTAGGAGCCGAGGCGAGCAGCCAATCCGTGCGGGGGGGCGGGGCCATGGCGAGCCCAGCGCCAATCCGCTGTTTGTCACCGTAAGGACATGTCACGGTAAGGACACAATTTTGGAGCAAGACAGACAGACAGACAGAATAAGGCAATTATATATATATATAGATAGAGAATTGAATATTTGTCGATGGGGGGATTAAAATGGTGAACCTGTCTATTTAGAGAGGCTTCATTTAGCACCCTTGTACAACACATTAGTGTGATATGTATTGTTTTGCCTAATTGTGATACAAATAGTGTGTTTTTGTGGGAAATTTTAGCAATAAAATAATAGATAATATTTTTACAAATTTTTGGGGTGGGTATATTCTCTTGTTAAACGAGACTACCGTCTGCTTCAATTCCATGGGTTGGTATGTACGGAAAATTGGTCTTTGACTTGCTGTACGTTGTCCGTTGTACACGCTGATCGAAATCACGTTTGTATGAACACAACTATTTTTTTTCTAATGATGTTGCCAGAAAATGATAAACCTTTAAAACACCACTCCAGGGTATTTTTTTTTTGTTCAACATGGGAGTGGCACTTTAAATCTAAGCCCCATGCCCCTAGTCTTAAACTTTGCCTTTGGTGGCTTCATCGTTTTTCAGCGTTGCTCCAGTCCTGCAGCATCATATTTTGACTGACATCTTGTCTGAATGTCCGGAAGTCAAACTCCAAATACAAGTCTATGAGAGCCAGAACGAGGCTCTCATAGACTTGTATTGAGTTGTGACCTCCAGCGCACCCCATGAAACAATGGAGCAGTTGGCAGGTCACAAATCATAGGAGCGATGCTGGAAACAGATGAAGATGGCAACGGGTGAGTATATGACAGGGGGCAGGAGACTTTGATTAAAAGCACCACTCCAGTGGGGGCCAAGATAGAGTGGTGCTTTAATGAGAGGGAAATCTCATAGTTTTTAGCATGCATCACTCCTCTGATCCCTTATAATCTTTACAGGAGAAGCTGGCAGAGCGCAAGAAGATTCTTCTTAAAGCTGTCCAATGGTGAGAACTCGTAGGGAACTGAAGATGTACTAATACAGTATTTTTTCCATTGTAACACCTGAAACAATGTGTTCAGAGAATGAATTAATGCAGACAACGTGATTTAAAGAAAATCTGACAGCAGGTTTTTACTCTGTAATCTGAAGACAGTATGCTTTAGGGCTTAACACAGAAAATTAAATGATGTCAAGGTCTGTGGTGTTTGTTTGCAATGTTTGTTTTAGCAGCAGGACCTTATCATTGCTGAGACTAGTTGGCTCACTGCCATGTTGTCCATCACTCCCCTTCCTCTGACACTTCACTGTCAATATACAATCTCTATAGAGAGCCTAGTGTGGGTGGGGACAGCTCTCTTAGTTCTGCTACATGGCTAAATTTAAAACCTTTGTGTCAGAATGGCTGCACTCAGCAAACTAAGTGATACATTGTTGGATTCAGGATCTCAGCCCTTACATCATGCTGCGCTGAGGTGATGTAGCAAAAACCTGCTGACACATTCCCTTTAAGGCTATAGTATTGCATGTTCTATGAAGGCGTGCCACAAGAAGCTGTTTCAAATTACTAGATTATCCTGATGGGGTTGTTAATAATGCACTGACACTAAGGGATCTGTGCAATAAATAAGTTATACGCTAAAGTGTTGCTGTTACTGCGCTGATACCGGGGGATCTGTGCAATGAATGAATAATGCACTAGGAGTATGAATTAATGCAGGTTCTCCAAATAATTGCTAGGGAGAGGCATATGATATGAAGGCATGCCACAACTGGCGTTACTAACTCCACTGAGTATATATATCCTGATGCAGTTTGCAATTATTAGTATATTGACTCCAAAGGATATGTGCAATAAGTGAACAAAGCGAGCTATTTGGAGCTCTGTACAGGATATGTAATGTGGATAGCACATTTATGTGATGGAGGGTTTTGTATTAATTTGACACTAACATAAATGCATTTACTCTAGAGAAATTGAGAGGTGTTAGCCTGTTTGAAAATAAGACCTACCCTGAAAATAAGCCCTTGTGGGATTTTTCAATATGCTTAAAATATAAGCCATAGTTGCATACAGAAGTGTATTAGCAGCTAAAAAACAGTTAAAAAATACAGCAGGACTCTTTATCAAAGAAAGCAGACACCCAATAAAAAAAAATTAAAAATCGCACCCACCAGACCCCAACCAATTACAGTTGGCCAGTGCTGATGGTGGATGGGCTCTCACACAGAGATCTGCGTTGCTCTCAGATCCCTCGCCGTCCAGCTGCATTGCACCGCAGCTCTCACAAACAGATCGGTTACCAGTATCACTTCATGAGTAATACTACCTCCAGTCACCAGGGGGAGCCAACCTCTGTAAAACACAGGGGACCTGACAGCGACGCAGATTTGTATGTGAGAGCCCATTCACTTACCAACTAATTGCTTGGGGTCTGGTCAGTGCAATTCATTTAGGAGGTGCCTGCTTTATTTTGGGGGTAAACTTAGCAGTACATAAAGAATAAATTTAAGTAGGTAATTTAAACCGTTGTAAATATAGTATGTACCCACCACTATAGTACATGAAAATAGCAGATTAGATAAGAAAATGTGCATCTGAGCCAGTAATAGGAGGAACACAAAATGTTGATGCTCCAGAATGTGATGACAGGATTATATTTGAATAAACTTTTTTTTTTTTTTTGTCTTATTCAAAAATAAATGTGGATTGGTGTTCATGGGAAAATATAAGACATCCCCTGAAAATAAGCCCTAGAGCATATTTCTGAGCAAAAATTAATATAAGACCCTGTTTTATTTTTGGGGAAACACTTATAAAAATGAATTGTGCAAAGATATGGTGACCATTGTTTATATGGGATAGTTTCATGAGGTGACATTTATTATTATTATAATTATAATTATTCATAATAATAATAATAATAATAATAATAATAATATAACAATAATAATATTAATTTATTATTATTATTATTATTAATAATAATAATTAAATAATAATGTGACTGTTTCCTCTCTTATAGATCTATATTCTTCTTTGGTGTTAATGATTTGTGTCTCTATTCCAATCTACTTTGGGTCTGTATAAATAAGTTGCATTGAGTTTTGCCAATGATACTTGTAGACGTCAGACATATGAGTATAATTGTGGTACCTTTTTATGGACCGCAATACTTTACAGACCTGTTATTTTTGTTTGCTGTGTGTATTTGAGCGTTTTCCTGGCGTTACACTCAGGATTTGAATGACTTTCGGTCACTTTAGGTAGTAGTATTGCTATGGTTGGTTGTTTAAATACTTTTTTAATTGGAAAGAACTGGTTTATGTTAATTGGACCATTTCTTTTTTTTCATGTATGAAGCCAATATCAAGAGAAGGAGAAGGCCTTTAAAGACCAACTCTCCCACCTGGCCTCCCTTCTACCTACTTTACAGGTAAGAGACTATTCATTATTATACTCCACGCTCATACATTCCTCAACATTGTGGCGCTATATTGAAAGATAATGTAGTGGGGAGCAGACTCCATGTGTGGGGGTGGATGGGGGACTGACCCCTTTCTATCCAAGTATGAATCCAAAATTTAGAAAAACAGATCTGCAGTAATTATTACTTGTCATCATGCTGTAAAAAAATACAGATATGCAATAGCACAAACATAAAACAGTGGTACCAATGTGTTGGACAAAATATAGTCGAGTGGTCGTAGTCAGTAGAATAAAGATGAGCTATATCCACAATATGCAAACAATACCTGAAACCTGCATCCTACTGCATCACCAGCAGAACAGGTAGGTACTGGAGGAGCTATAAGGTGTCTACCATTGTGTACCTGGTAAGCATGAGATGGGGGATATCTAGCGGTCAGCAAATCTTTTGAAATTTGAATTTTCCAGTTTTGCAGAATTTTGCCAGATAATTTGTATCACCGCTTATATGCATCGTATACCCCACTGTCTCTCTATCTCTCTCTCTTAAATATATGTGTACTAGAAATAGGCCCGATGCTATCGCATCGGGAGTGCGGTGGAATAAACATCTGTCTATGCTTAGTGGTGCTGACAGGAGCAGTGGTGAGTGGTGCTGATGGCATACAGATCTGGTGAGGGGGTCTGTGGGCATACAGATCTGGTGGGGGGGCTTACAGATCTGGTGGGGGGGTTGGAGGCATACAGATCTGGTGGGGGGGCTTACAGATCTGGTGGTGGGGTTGGAGGCATACAGATCTGTTGGGGGGGGCTGGAGGCATACAGATCTGGTGGGGGGGCTGGAGGCATACAGATCTGGTGGGGGGGACTGGAGGCATACAGATCTGGTGGGGGGGGCTGGAGGCATACAGATCTGGTGGGGGGCTGGAGGCATACAGATCTGGTGGGGGGGCTGGAGGCATACAGTCCTGGGGGGCTGGAGGCATACAGTTCTGGTGGGGGGGCTGGAGGCATACAGTTCTGGAGGGGGGGCTGGGGGCATACAGATATAGTGGAGGGGGCTGGAGGCATACAGATATAGTGGAGGGGGCTGGAGGCATACAGATCAGGGGGGCTGGAGGCATACAGATCTGGTGGGGAGGGGGCTGGAGGCATACAGATCTGGTGAGGGGGCTGGAGGCATACAGATCTGGTGGGGGGACTGGAGACATACAGATCTGGTGGGGGGCTGGAGGCATACAGATCTGGTGGGGGGGGCTGGAGGCATACAGTCCTGGGGGGCTGGAGGCATACAGTTCTGGTGGGGGGGCTGGAGGCATACAGTTCTGGTGGGGGGGCTGGGGGTATACAGATATAGTGGAGGGGGCTGGGGGCATACAGATATAGTGGAGGGGGGCTGGGGGCATACAGATCTGGTGGAGGGGGCTGGGGCATACAGATCTGGTGGAGGGGGCTGGGGGCATACAGATCTGGTGGAGGAGGCTGAGGGCATACAGGTATGGTGGAGGGGGGCTGGGGGTTTACAGATCTGGTGGGGGGAGCTGGGGGCATACAGATCTGGTGGGGGAAGCTGGGGGCACACAGATCTGGTGGGGGGGCTGAGGGCATACAGATCTGGTGGGGGGGGCTGGGGGCATACAGATCTGGTGGGGGGGCTGGGGGCATACAGATATGGTGGAGGGGACAGGGGGCATACAGATATGGTAGAGTGGGGCTAGGGTGCTGGGGGCATACAGATCTGGTGGGGGGCTTATGTCCTCTGCAGTAATGAGCACATTGTGCTCCTGCTGGTTCCCAGATGTCCCCTATTATGCAGTATATGGAGATAAGGTATGCACACCAGTGACTATGGAAGGGGAATACATGTAATAGCAGAAACTGCTGTGTGAATACTGACATGAAAAATTCAATAGCTATATGTAAGAATGAAATGTGAAAAATGGAATCTGCATTACTGCCATGAACATATGAATCAAGAGAAATTTAGCTACTGAATTGATCAGCAGTTTCTGCTATTACATGTATTCCCCTTGCATAGTCACTGGTGTGCATACCTTATCTCCCCATAGTGATGTTTTTTTAGGTTTTTGCACCCAGTTCAGACATAGAATGGAGTTCCAACGTTATTCCTTATTTGTTAGTAGTTTTGCGTTTGTGAACCCTCCCCAATCACACCTATTGCCAATCCACATGATACGTATATATAGCCTGGGTCTCAGCTTCCCATACACGGTAAGTTTTTTAACTGCATGAGAGGACACACACAAGCTAGGGACCCCAACGTAGAGTAATACTTTGGCGTAGTGTTGGGGCTCTATTGCATTGATCAATTCAGTAGCTAAATTTCTCTTTATTCATATATTCATGGCAGTAATGCAGATTCCATTTTTCACATTTCATTCTTACATGTAGCTATTGGATTTTTCATGTCAGTATTCACACAGCAGTTTCTGCTATTACATGTATTCCCCTTCCATAGTCACTGGTGTGCATACCTTATCTCCATATAGTGATTTTTTTTAGGTTTTTGCACCCAGTTCAGACATAGAATGGAGTTCCAAACGTTATTCCTTATTCCCTATTATGCAGTGTCTCACTTGTCCTCCGTGCCCGCGGAGCCTCCAGCTACAGCACACAGACTCCTCCGTGATAGCGTCCGGTGTACGAAGCGGTCGCTGCAGGTTGATGTCATGGCTTTACCGCAGTTGAATGCTTTACGGCACCACAAAGCATTCAACTGCAGTAAAGGGCTGACAGCCGAAGTGGCGGCCCCGGGCAGGTGAGTATACAGCAGTGTGTGTGTGTCTGTGTTCAGTGTATACATGCATGTGCGCTATGTGTGTGTACATGTTCGGTGTCTGCTGTGTGTGTCTGCTGTGTGTGTCTACTGCGTGTGCTATGTGTGTCTGCTGTGTGCGCTATGTGTGTGTCTGCTGTGTGTGTCTATGTGTAAGTGCAGTGAGGACCCGGAAGCCAGAGCATCGTTCGAACTGCGGCTGCGCAACGGACAATGCCGCGGTGAATGACGGAGTAGGGGAACAGACAAAACTGGTGATTATGTAAGTAGATTATTGTATTTTCCTCACAAACTAATCTTGTTCACCGCTGTACTGTCACACACTATCTGTACAGTTTCTTCAGTGACGGGGCAGATTACGAATCAGGGACCCCGGGCAGTTTAAAAGGTGTTGGGAACCCCCCAGCCATCAATGTATCATATGAAATGTCACATGATCCCCTTTGATAGATCGTGTGATAGGTCATGCTACTAACACACATGCTCTGGTGCACATCTGCAGGTGCAAAACGAAAGGGACAGCAGTGTGCTATGTAAGCTGCTCACATTTTTTCCCCTTATGAATGGCGTTATACATAACATAACGCTATACAGAATTGAGCAGTTTTGGGCAATTCATTTTCCTGGGAGGCCACATGAAAGATCGAGATTGTTGTGGCGGTCGAATCAACAGGCTGAAATTAATATACAGTATGAGCCCACACACAGCCCTCCTATATAGAGTATGAGCCCTCACATAGCCCCTATATATAGTATGAGCCCCCACATAGCTCCTACATACAGGATAAAACCTCACATAGCCCTTCTATATACAGTATGAGCCCTCATATAGCCCTTCTATATACAGTATGAGCCCTCACAAAGCCCCTATATACAGTATGAGCTCTCACATAGCCCCTATACAGTATGAGCCCTCACATAGCCTCTCTATATACAGTATGAGCCCTCACATAGCTCTTCTATGTACAGTATGAGCCCTCACATAGCCCCTATACAGTATGAGCCTTTACATAGCCCTTCTATATACAGTATGAGCCCTCACATAGCCTCTCTATATACAGTATGAGCCCTCACATAGCCCTTCTATGTACAGTATGAGCCCTCACATAGCCTCTCTATATACAGTATGAGCCCTCACATAGCCCCTATACAGTATGAGCCCTTACATAGCCCTTCTATGTACAGTATGAGCCCTCACATAGCCTCTCTATATACAGTATGAGCCCTCACATAGCACTTCTATATACAGTATGAGTCCTCACAAAGCCCCTATATACAGTATGAGCTCTCACATAGCTCCCTATATACAGTATGAGCGCTCACATAGCTCCTATACAGTATGAGCCTTTACATAGCCCTTCTATATACAGTATGAGCCCTCACATAGCCTCTCTATATACAGTATGAGCGCTCACATAGCTCCTATATACAGTATGAGCCCTCACATAGCCCCTATACAGTATGAGCCTTTACATAGCCCTTCTATATACAGTATGAGCCCTCACATAGCTCCCTATATACAGTATGAGCGCTCACATAGCTCCTATATACAGTATGAGCCCTCACATAGCCCCTATACAGTATGAGCCTTTACATAGCCCTTCTATATACAGTATGAGCCCTCACATAGCTCCCTATATACAGTATGAGCGCTCACATAGCTCCTATATACAGTATGAGCCCTCACATAGCCCCTATACAGTATGAGCCCTCACATAGCACTTCTATATACAGTATGAGTCCTCACAAAGCCCCTATATACAGTATGAGCTCTCACATAGCTCCCTATATACAGTATGAGCGCTCACATAGCTCCTATATACAGTATGAGCCCTCACATAGCCCCTATACAGTATGAGCCCTCACATAGCACTTCTATATACAGTATGAGTCCTCACAAAGCCCCTATATACAGTATGAGCTCTCACATAGCTCCCTATATACAGTATGAGCGCTCACATAGCTCCTATATACAGTATGAGCCCTCACATAGCCCCTATACAGTATGGGCCCTCACATATCCCTTCTATATACAATGAAGAAAAAACAAAAAGCCAGCACTAAATGTGCAATTCAGCACTAAAAATTCCAAACTGTACTTATAAAAATTTTGAGATTTTTGGCAAAAAATTGCAATTTCTTGAGCTGCCTCGCCACGTCACGGCACATCTCATTTGGGGCAGTCCTACACTAAAATATTTTTATAAAATGTGCCATACGGCCTCACATATGAATAGTAGAACTGCTCTCAGCAGCACTCACCTGGTCTATTTCAATCCCGTACCCATGACTGAGTCATGGCTGTGGGCGGGACAGGTCCAAGCAAATGCTGCATGAAGTAAATAGCCTGTGGACAGGGCCTGATGACTGAATGTGAACAGTCACCAACCGCCAAAATCTAGACAGGTGGAATACATCCCAAATTGGGGTGCATAGCAAGGTGGAGGTCAACCACCGACCAATTCAATGAAGAAAAATAAAAAGCCAGCACTAAATGTGCACTTCAGCACTAAAAATTCCAAACTGTACTTATTATAAAAAAATTCAGATTTTGGCAAAAAATTGCAATTTCTTGAGCTACCCCGCCACGTCACGACAAATCTCATTTGGGGCAGTCCTACACTAAAATATTTTTATAAAATGTGCCATATGGCCTCACATATGAATAGCAGAACTGCTCCCAGCAAGTGGTGTTCTTATATGGTGGTGTTCAAGTCATTATATGAGACCTTATGGTACGATATTAATTTATAACATAGTGTAGGGACCCAACTATAGAGAGTTGCCGTGACGGGGCAGGGGGGCTCAAATCATTGATCAATAATTTGCAAAAAATCTCATTGAATTGTTACAGTAGGAATGAATTTGTGAATTTTACACTTTTTATTTCTTCATTGTTGCATGCCATTCATGAGCAGTGCTGGCTCCCCTCTTCTTTGCGTTTACTGGTCGGTGGTTGACCGCCACCTTGCCGTGCATGCCCAGTGTGGTTTGCAAATTCCTTTTGTTGCCATCAAAATTCATGTTGGTGCCTGTTCACACACAGCCACCGCCCCCTGGTGCATAGGCATCATTATTTAAGCACCACCTGCCTGGGGCTGTTCCGCCCTTCATCCATGTTTGCTGGTCTGGCACTGTGAGGGCCAGTCCTGACATTGTGCTGGTGTGTGTGGTTCTGCCACACACACTGGCACCTGGGCTGCCTTTATTCGCAGTTGTCAGTCCTTGCAGCATGGGAGCGGTTCTGACATTCCCCGGGTAAGTGGTGTTCTTATATGGTCCTGTTCAAGTCATTATATGAGACCTTATGGTACGATATTAATTTATAACATAGTGTAGGGACCCCCCTATAGAGATTTGCCGTGACGGGGCAGGGGGGCTCAAATCATTGATCAATAATTTGCAAAAAATCTCATTGAATTGTTACAGTAGGAATGAATTTGTGAATTTTACACTTTTTATTTTTTCATTGTTGTATGCCATTCATAGGCAGTGCTGGCTCCCCTCTTCTTTGCCCTTCTATATACAGTATGAGCCCTCACAAAGCCCCAATATACAGTATGAGCCCCCACATAGCTCCCTATATACAGTATGCGCCCTCACATCATGGCCTCCTTATGTACAGTATGAACTTTTACATAGCCCATATCTACAGTATGATGCCTCACATAGCCTCTATATACAGTATAAGCTCTCACATAGCACCTATATACAGTTTGAGCCCTCACATAGCCCCTATATACAGTATGAGCTCTCACATAGCCTCTATATACAGCTTGAGCCCTCACATCATGGCCTCCCTATGTACAGTATGAACTCTTACATAGCCCTTATCTACAGTATGATGCCTCACATAGCCTCCCATATACAGGATAAGCCCCCACACAGACCCCTATATACAGGCATACGTCCCATAAACATACCTCCCTCCCGTTCCCCCAGCGCTTTACCCTGCTCTGCATAGATTCACTGCTTCTTGCTGCCAGCACGTACAGGCTGGCGTGATGATGTGCTTATGCCGGCATGTCGCAGAAAAGGTGATGGGAGCTCCCATGGAGCTGCGCGCTTCATTCTGTTATTGCTGGCAGCGTTGCTTCAGGAAAGCTTCCTGTCTGGAGATCTGCGTCGCAGATAGCAGCAGACAAAACATTTATAACAAAGAGTAATCTGTCCATGGGTTCCCAGTGCCTCAGGCGGTAGCCAACATTGCCCTTATTATGCCTATGTTTAGTGTTTTATAGCTTTATTTCTCAATCTCAATTGCTATGATGACCATTCACTACAAAACAGCTGCTGCATTCACTGCTTCTGCTTTTATACAGGCTATAATAGTTTCTCCATACTGGCTGTGCAATAGCATGTGATGTGATAGCTGAAATGCGTTATGAGGCAACTCAACCAGTGATACCTTAGTCATGCAATTCTTCTCTTGCTGCTGCACTAATTTGTAATGTGTGGCGGTGATATTAGGCGATTTGTGCAAAATAATTGCATATTGTTCAAATTAACCAGCGTCAACTATTTCCTAAGAATTCAACACAAATCCTATTTTTATTGACTTAATTCACTCATTCCTAGCGGATCCTGGGTGTAAAGTTTAGAATGACTTCTGGATAGAAAAAGTAGCTGCGACTATAAAGAGCTCAGAAAAATTGTATAACCTCCTGGTAAGATTGATAAATGAAGGATACAGTAATAGCAGGTGCACATTTCTAAAGCAGATTTCAAGCTTCTGAATACAAATAGTAATTTTTCCATTCACTGACTTCAAGCAGAATCGTGAGGAATTGAGACACAAAGGATCTAAGAAAGTTATTTATTTTTTTTATGTTTGCCGGTGGTATAAAGGGACGTCCTGTCCAGAAGGGTGTGAGCGAAATCCTATGCCATTGGAACTCCTTAATTAATAAGATTTGTTTTACAAGTGCTTGGGAATTCAATACATCACACACACTCTGTGGTGTACTGAAAGTTTCTGTTTTATTATATCATGTGACCAGCTTATATAGTACCTCAAACAAAGAAATAACTATTCACCATTAAGAGCCGTAGGGGTGTGTTTAGAAATGTGAAACTTCCCCACCCATCTGTGTTAGCTGAGCCCTATGACATCATTCAGTTATAAGACCATATGGTTTCTATAAGAACAAAATGGGTTCTATTCTCTCTCACACAGGTATTTATTTGAGCATTTCTTTTGTGTTAGGTCCATCTGGTGACATGTTCTGCGTTCCTCAGCTCGGCTAATAAGGCAGAGTTCTTGGACCTTGGCTATGTAAGTCTCCGTATATCATGAGCACTCATATATACACATCAGTCTGGTTGTCATACACTAATCTCATGTACATCTTCACAGCAACTAATGGAACGTCTGCAGAAAATTGTGAAGCTTCCACATCGTTTGCGACCATCACAGAGCAGCAAGGTAGGGTCAGTTGTCCATACTTTATACAATTGAAGCAAACCCTCAGCTGTGTGAAGTGTTAAACCTGTATAGGTTTCCACCTGTTTGATGCACATGATTCACTGACTGCAAGCAGTGATCTTGTAACTAGAAAATCTAACACATTAGACAGTTGCACAGCCTTTGGTTACACAGTGCAGGAAATTCCAATAAATGTCCTGGTGTGAATTGCAGATCAATACAGATTATACGGCCGAGTTTGCTCGTTGTTTGGAGCCGCTGCTGATGTTCAACCTTCGGCGCGCCGGCAGCGTGAGCAGCACATGTGGAGCCCCGGGACATGGAAATGGATGTCTGTAAGTGCTGCTGGTTTACCAATCTTCTCATCACTCATAGGGACAACATGGAGGGTGAAAAACTGTGGATATTCATCCCTACATTTTGTAATCAAAGGTTTATCAGCAAAATTTTTAAACTTTCTGCTGTTGGCAACAAACCAATGAAAACAAGAACAATATCAATAGATCAAAAGGAGTAATAGAAGAGTGGATTCTCCAAACTCTGCACAAAATCCACTTTTACTGACCAGTGCAGTCCCAGAGTTATTCACCCCTTCATGATCAATGTCTTTAGTACTCAGTAGAGGCCTTTAGTTTTTTATGACCTGTTGCAAATATGACTCCTAGTCAGACATCGGCTTCTGAAAGTGTTCCTATCACGCAAGTTACGAGGAAGTACCCAGCAAATGGAAAGGGAAGGGTGACCCTATGTCTAGGGAAGGGGTTGATGGTGATCTCTGACCAAGCCTACCGCTGGGTCCTGGGTTCCCTCACCGCCGTAGATAGGCTCCAAACTATGCGCCAAGCAGGATGCTTGGCCGTAGGCTGACCCTGATCTGAGCCCTAGGTAGGGAACGGATAGGATGAGCTCTTCGTCAACTCCACTAAGAGCTAAAAGACGCACAGGGATAACATACAAGGGCAAATAATAAACAACTTATCTCCAAGAAGATTCAGGGAGAGAAACTGCAACACGCAACAAAGTTACTCCAGATGAATGCAAGCCGACTGCTTGCACTCAAAATCTGTAGGGAGTTAAGGCCCATTTACACGCTACGATATCACTAGCGAGCGTACCCACCTCCGTCGTTTGTGCGTTACGGGCAAATCGCTGCCCGTGGCTCACAATATTGCTAACACCCATCACACATACTTACCTTCCTAGCGACGTCGCTGTGTCCGGCGAACAACCTCTTTGTTAAGGGGGAGGTTTGTGCGCCATCACAGCGACGTCACACAGCGGCCGAACAATAGAAGCGGAGGGGCGGAGATCAGCCGCATTAACGACTTGCCCACCTCGTTGCCGGAGGATGCAGGTACGGTGTTGTTGGTCATTCCCGGGGTGTCACACGTAGTGATGTGTGATGCCTCAGGAATGACGAACATCCTACGTCCACAACAACCAACGAGATTTTGAAAATGAACGACATGTCAACGATCAATGATAAGGTGAGTATTTTTGATCATTAACACTCGCTCGGAGCTGTTACACAACGACGCCGGATGTGCGTCAAGAATTCCGTGACACCGACAACATATCGTTAGGGATATCGTTGTGTGTAAATGGGCCTTTAGAGCTCTCACCAACACAGACCAGAAGGGAATGAGAGTATTTAACTGCAAAAAATAGAAAAAATACTTCAGCTCACCCTTCCTTAAGTCCAGATCAGGATTGATGTTTGTGCACAGAGCTGCCCTGGCCTCAGGCAGAGCACAAACAAGCAAAATAGAATATGATCTCCAGCACTGCAAAGAATCCTGGAACAAGGCACTACCAGCCGAAACATGTCGGATTTCTCTTAATTTGTCCCCCTCACTGTTTTCATGAACTACGGATCTTTTTTTAATAGAACTTCAATAAATATTTTTTAACCTTCTTTGAAGTGCTAGAGATCATATTCTATTTTGAGAGTATTTAAAGACAAAAACAGAAGACCTGATGAAAACAGCTGAAAAGGTGAGGAACTCTGTAGGGTCCTAAAGGGACAGGGATAAACTCCAAGCAGAGGGGATATATAAGATACCATATACTCCAAGCAGGAATAATAGAAGGTCAGGGAGTAGTTTGTGCAGCCAAATGCTGTGACCTTCTATGGCCGGACACTGCAGGACTGTCTATCACCCGTGACATACTCATCAAATTTCCTTGAGGAATCTTCTATCATTCTTCATTGGCAATGGCCTCCAGGTCACTAATATTCTTAGGTTGTCTAGAGAGTGGTTCAACAGGCAAGAGAAGTGATCATTGCCTTGTACAAAGAACGAAAATGATCCATTCGCACATTGCGTAAAAAAATTAACACAACGTATGCTGCGGATGTCATTTCTGCACTATGCTCATTCTTGTACACCCTATGTAATGCTTAGTAATAAGGAAGGGTGAAATCCGTAGCCAAATCCACAAAGAAATCTGCAAGTAACACATGGCTGCTGATTAGATGCGAAACTGTCAAGGAAACTTTCCGCAGTGCATGAATATGGGCGAACAGGGGAGGTGCCCTTTACTTATTACAAATGTTCACATTTACTAACAAAAAAAAATGACTTACTAATATTTGTTTCTGCATAGCTTGTGTGAATATTCTCCACCCTGTGACTCCTACATTTGCAGCTGGGCTATCGGCTCAAGTTGTTCTTTTCACAAAGACTGGAAACTGCTGAGCGAATTAGTGATAAGCAGGTGGCCTGGTTATGACAAGGGGGAGCAGTGCGCGAACTGGTGTTTCCTGGAATAATGGCCATGGAATACAAGAATACACTGTAGTCTACGCACAAGGCTGGCAGGATATCGCTTGTGCTTTAAAGGAATTGCCAAAAAATTTAATTAAATAAATAAAATAAATAATACACATTTAAATATTAAACCTTTTTCTAAATACCTTTTATCTTACAAAAAGGTATGATTTATCTAATGCATTCTGTCAAAATTTTAAAGATGGCAGATTCCATCAACCACAACCCGTCCTAGATTACACACGCAGTTGGACAGGCTGAGTTAACATTTGCTGAAGACCGAGCAGAGCAGAATCGGGTCAGGTACTCTGAACGCGGATTCCTCTATTCAGTCAACCTGACAGGACACTGGAGACGATAAACGCCACTCTTTAGTTGACAAGAAGGAACATCATCTCAGTCAGCCTGACAGTTTTAGTGCGTCTGCTTCATGCAGCCCATCCTACTGCTTGTCTTCTGAAATCTAGGCCACGCATATTTATGGCAGCTGCCATTTTTGACAAAGTGAGGTAGATAAATCATACATTTGTTCCTAAGTAAAGATATTTAGAAAAATGTTGAATATATAAATGTTTATTTTATTACATTTCTCAAACTCCTTTTAAGAAAGAACTCCGACATCATATATAATAGTATTATATCAGTTATATTCTCTTGGATTTAAGATGTAGTATTAGGGTGATGATATTCTTTTACATAGGAGGCAGAATTATAGTAGTTACATTACTTTCCATAGGAGCAGTATTATAGTAGTTATATTCTTGTACATAGGGAGCAGTATTATAGTAGTTATATTCTTGTACATAGGGACAGTATTATAGTAGTTACAGTATATTCTTGTACATAGGAGCAGTATTACAGTAGTTATATTATTGTACATTGGGGCAGTATTATAGTAGTTATAGTCTTGTACATAGGGGCAGTATTATAGTCGTTATATTCTTGTACATAGGAGCAGTTTTATAGTAGTTATATTCTTGTACATAGGAGTAGTATTATAGTAGTTATATTCTTGTACATAGGGGCAGTATTATAGTAGTTATAGTCTTGTACATAGGGGCAGTATTATAGTAGTTATAGTCTTGTACATAGGGGCAGTATTATAGTAGTTATAGTCTTGTACATACGGAGCAGTATTATAGTAGTTATATTCTTGTACATAGGTGTAGTATTATAGCAGTTATATTACTGTACATAGGGGGCAGTATTATAGCAGTTATATTACTGTACATAAGAGCAGTATTATAGTAGTTATAGTCTTGTACATAGGGGTAGTAGTATTATAGCAGTTATATTACTGTACATAGGGGGCAGTTGTGACGCCCTGGCAAAACCAGGTAGTCAAAAATAGGCCCCTGCATTACACCGTTCCCTCACTAGGAAACACACACAGCCAACCAGAAACCCTAGTCACCCCCCTTAGGGAAAGATAGACACACAAGTGGGCGTGACCAGGCGGTTGGGACACGCCCACCCAGGGGTCCAGACAGCCCGGGGCGGGAATGAAAAGCATTTCAGTTTCAGTCTGAAGTGCCACTGGCTAGGAGGCAGACGGTGGTCTCCGTCAGCAGGAGACGGGAAGACGGCTCGGCAGAACCGAGGTGGACAGGGTTGTAGCCCGCCGGTACCGACACGGGGAACCGACCCGGAAACTGTAGCACAAAGGGGGGTACTCGGACCCTGAAGCCAGAAACCAGAACCAAGCGGACTGGTTAATTCACCGATTGGGGCCAGGACTAGAGGTCCTGTCCCACCCAAAGTCCCTCATAGAAGACAACAGCCCACCGATAGGGATAAGAGGTCACCGCCAGGGCCCATAGATCCCACGGGCCAGCGACTGCGGGCACGGCTCCTTAGGCCACATCCAGCCGGGAGCGGACTCCTGAGTTTCACACTAGGATAGTCCACCTTCCACAAGCAGTGCAGGAAAAGGATAGAGGCCACCAGCCGGGTGGGGGACCTGAATGCAACCGGCTGCGACACTGTCCACTATCACCTTGGTTTACCAGAGACTTGTGTGGTTTATTAACAGTGAGTACACCAACACCCCCTGCGGTCGCTATCCCCGGCACCGAGCCACCGGGTCCCGGGGCCACCATACCTGCCCACGGAGGGGTTAACAACTTGCTGCGCAACATCTCCTCCGGGTGCCCCAAAACAGCAGCGGTGGTGTCCCATTTCACCACACACCGGGGGTGTCGTTACGAACTTAATACGGCCTAGCCGTACATCTACGTCCCCCTTTTTATTCGGCGTGTCCGCGACACCCCCAGGTCTGTAGACCCTCGAGCTACCACCCCAGAAGGCCCGGATCCGAGCAGCGTCGGCTGCTGGCACGGGGTCGGCACACAGTATTATAGCAGTTATATTACTGTACATAGGAGCAGTATTATAGTAGTTATATTCTTGTACATATGGGTCATTCATGTACAGTATTATAGGCGATGTTAATAAGCAGTTGATGGTTGTTTATTTTCAGATATGTATGCAAAACAGAACCTGAATTTTATCCTGTACAATTTTTCAAGATATCTGATAAATACTTCTCATCTTATACGTTGTGTGTGGGTTTTTTTTTTTTGTTGCTTCTGGCAGATGACCAGCAGCATTCCTTTTATCTACAGTGCGCTCACGCGTTCCAGGCAGCGGGTCACATGCCCCTTTGTGTTTGCACCTGGGTGATTAGTGGCACGTCGGGGTTACGGAGAAATTTGTGAGCACATGGTCTGGCCGGTACTATTTATATCAGAATTTCGGGGAACTCTTAGAACTGAAACGTTTAGCACCGTCTATATATATATATATATATAGTTAGGCCAGCAAATATCACATAAAGCTCAATCATCTTACATGTAGCTCAGATGGAAGGTGGAAGCTAAAAGAGGACACATTGTCTGCTTGTGGTGCTCTGATATCAGGGCTGGATTTACACAAGAATATAGGACATTGCTTAGCACCCCTGATGTCAACTGATTCAGGTAATTGGGGTTTTAATGGGTTAACACTTGACATATTGAATGTATATTAGTGCATGATCATGATCAGAGATAAATAATGGAGACTCCTCTTCTCCATTGTATTATTTTAACCCCTTCTGACTGCACCTTCAAAATGAATGACTAAGTACGTTGACGTAGCTAAAGAGGATGCAACGTTTGCCAACAGCCTCTGGAGCCTAATGGCTGTTCTACAACATGGGAGGGCATAACTTTCAAAAACTATTGCAAAATTGCTTCCATTTTGCAAAATGATATAGGAGTTCCCGTATACATAGCACTATTTGCCAATGCGATGAAACCCACGTGGCCTCCTCAATGGAACTTTTGGCTGCATTGGGGGCCTCAGCTTCAGCTTATTATTTCTATGGTGTGCACAAAATCCCACCTTAGTCACTTGACTGTGCCACCTCCTCCATCATTGTATTTTGGCTAAATTGTAGCTATAGGTTTAATGAAGTGTCACTAAGTGCTATAACACTTCTATATATCTGTATGATCCCTAAAGTTTATTTCAAAGTGCACTTCTAGTACTTTGTGCCCTATCTAATTATTAGGATTTCCAGCAGTCAGTGCTCAAAGGCTTTAATAATGCCCGGATGTACCTCCTCCTGCGATAAAGTGTCCATCACTGGGACGATTGTTCGGAAACCTACCATGCATCGATATATCAGCACCAAAGTCCTGCTGGCGGAAGGAGAGGACAACCCATTTACTAAACATTGCCGGAGTTTTGAAGATATGTACAGGGTAGGTGATGGATCCGTTCTGTTGTAATGTGTGAGTTTCAAGTTGCCATCATACTTGTCTTTGGCTTTATTCCTTCCCAAAGTAGCCAATTTTAATTTATACACTTTCTTTTTCTGCCTTTCTTCTAACAACCATTACTTTTTTTCAGTTGCTTGCTTTTCACTGCACAAGTGGTACTTTTCATTGACACCTTTCACTTTTCACTTTATCATATAATGTACTGCATAAAACCCCAGGAAAAGTGATTTTAATTTTTAAAGGTTTTAAAAAAAATAAAAAAAATAAATTATTTTTATATATATATATATATATATATATGTGTGTGTATATATATATATATATATATATATATATGTGTGTGTATGTATATATATATATATATATATGTGTGTGTATATATATATATATATATATATATATATATATATGTGTGTGTATATATATATATATATATATATATATATATATATATATATATATATATATATATATATATATATATATATATATATATATATATATATATATATATATATATATATATATATATGTGTGTGTGTATATATATATATATATATATATATATATATATATATATATATATATATATATATGAAAAATGGAGGGGAGCCAGCACTGCTTATGAGTGGCATGCAACAATGAAAAAGTAAAAAGTGTAATATTCACAAATTCATTCCTACTGTAACAATTCAATGAGATTTTTGGCAAATAATTGATCAATGATTTGAGTCCCCCTGCCCCGTCACGGCAAATCTCTATAAGGGGGGTCCCTACACTACAGTTATAATATACATACGTACCATAAGGTCTCGTGTAATGCGCAGGACCATATAGGAACATCACCTACCTGAGAAGTGTCAGAACCGCTCCCATGCTGCAAGGGCTGACAACTGCGAGTAGAAGGGCAGTCCAGGTGCCGGTGCGTGCGGCAGAACCACACACACCAGCACAATGTCAGAACTAGCCCCCACAGTGCCAGACCAGCAGGTCGGTGGTTGACCGCCACCTTGCCGTGCACGCCCAGTGTGGTTTGCAAATTCCTTCTGTTGCCATCAAAATTCATGTTGGTGCCTGTTCACACACAGCCACCGCCCCCTGCTCCATAGGCATCATTATTTAAGCACCACCTGCCTGAGGCTGTTCCACCCTTCATCCATGCTTGCTGGTCTGGCACTGTGAGGGCCAGTTCTGACATTGTGCTGGTGTGTGTGGTTCTGCCACACACACTGGCACCTGGGCTGCCTTTATTCGTAGTTGTCAGTCCTTGCAGCATGGGAGCGGTTCTGACATTCCCCAGGTAAGTGGTGTTCTTATATGGTCCTGTTCAAGTCATTATATGAGACCTTATGGTACGATATTAATTTATAACATAGTGTAGGGACCCCCCTATAGAGATTTGCCATGACGGGGCAGGGGGGCTCAAATCATTGATCAATAATTTGCAAAAAATCTCATTGAATTGTTACAGTAGGAATGAATTTGTGAATTTTACACTTTCTTATTGTTTCATTGTTGCATGCCATTCATGAGCAGTGCTGGCTCCCCTCATATATATATATATACATATATATATATATATATATATATGAGAGAGATATATAAATATATAGATATACGATATAGATATATACATATATTTTCGTTAAATAAACCTTTAATAGTTCAAATCGCTTTTCCTGGTTTTTTTTTCTTGCAGTACATTATATGATAAAGTGAAATATATATATATATATATATATATATATATATATATATATATATATATATATATATATATATATATATATGTATTGCAGGGTATAGTGAAAATACTGAGCTACTGTGTGAAGCCCAGACACAGGCTGGTCTTCATGTGAGTATCAAGATTTTAGCTGCCAAAATATCCTATTTACACCTCTGTGTTCTCAAGGAGAGGGTAAATATACCTCCACTCCTTAAGTTTCACAACCTAAATGACTTTAGTTGGCACCAAAAGCCACCAGGATATTGGGTCGAGGCACAGAAGGGATGACCACTTGCTGTGGAGTACCAGACGGTTGACTGAGGGTATCGTGAATCAAATTGCTCATTTCTAGTTATTACCAATATTTTAAACATTTTCTATAACCCCTATTTTTGTGTCTGTGTCTGACTTAAAAGCTCCATCTGAACAGTGCCACAGGTTTTCAATTGAAAGACATAGAAAGGGGTTCCTGAATGGATTTCTTATGGATTTTGGAGCATAATATGCATTTTTCCACCTCTTTTGTTTAAATCCTAATCAAAAAATCTCCCTGTGAACATGCCATTATAGATTGTCCATGACATTGCTCTGCTCATGGCTGATGGGTTATTGGGTCCAGCTACAAAGATGAACACCGCCAAAAAGGAGGTCAAATGGCCTAAAGATCTATATTTGAATACCAAAAATGGTCTAAGCGATGGAGTGCTGGGGAAGAGAACATAGTGTGAACTCAGCCTAAGTTGTAGTAGTCCTGTTAAAACATTCATGTTATAGGTTATAGAAGATATTCCATAAGGTAGAAAAGGTGCAAGAAATAGATTTTGTACATCATATACTTTTTTACTGTTTAGGCTATCCAGCTGGAGATCCAGAACTTAAAAGACCAGGTCCAGGAACTTCACCGAGACCTCACCAAGCACCATTCCCTTATTAAGACCGATACAATGAGTGATATCATACAGAAATCTCTGCAGGTGGATGTTCAGATTGCCTCCGAATACTCATCGGTAGAAATTATGAGGGCGGCATTCGAAGAGGTGAGTCCACGTCATCTCCACGGATCCAGCAAGGCTCCTCTACTTCATGATGGTGGAGGAGAAGTTTTGGACTTAAGGCCCCGTCACACTAAGCAACATCGCTAGCAACATCGCTGCTAACGAACAACTTTTGTGACGTTGCTAGCGATGTCGCTGTATGTGACATCCAGCAACAACCTGGCCCCTGCTGTGAGGTCGTTGGTTGTTGCTGAATGTCCTGGGCCATTTTTTAGTTGTTGCTGTCCCGCTGTGAAGCACAGATCGCTGTGTGTGACAGCGAGACAGCAACAACTAAATGTGCAGGCAGCAGGAGCCGGCTTCTGCGGAGGCTGGTAACCAATGTAAACATCGGGTAATCAAGAAGCCCTGTCCTTGGTTACCCGTTATTTACCTTTGTTACCAGCCTCCGCCGCTCTCACTGTCAGTGCCGGCTCCTGCTCTGTGCACATGTAGCTGCAGGACACATCGGGTTAATTAACCCGATGTGTGCTGTAACTAGGAGAGCAGGGAGCCAGCGCTCAGTGTGCGCTGCTCCCTGCTCTCTGCACGTGTAGCTCCGTGCGCTGGTAACCAAGGTAAATATCGGGTTGGTTACCCGATATTTACCTTAGTTACCAAGCGCAGCATCTTCCACGCGGCGCTGGGGGCTTGTCACTGGTTGCTGGTGAGCTCACCAGCAACTTGTGTAGCCACGCTCCAGCGATCCCTGCCAGGTCAGGTTGCTGGTGGGATCGCTGGAGCGTCACAGTGTGACATCTCACCAGCAACCTCCTAGCAACTTACCAGCGATCCCTATCGTTGTTGGGATCGCTGGTAAGTTGCTTAGTGTGACTGGACCTTTAAACCGAGATATGATGCAACCTCATATTTGTACCTTTATTTTTTCATGATGTTATGGTCAGAGGCACATGAAGACAGCCCAGGGGGTCACCTGGCTCCGCACTGCAGAAGCCGTCCTTGGCAATGTACAGACATGGGCTTGTTCCAGCACCCTAACCGGGCCCTAAAGTGCTTTACTTCAGATGAGCTGCTTGCCAGATATATGGGTGTCATTTATAATATTTGTTTTTATTATTATTATTAATATTATTTTAGATATGGGAGGAAACCTATCAGAGAGTTGCAAATGAGCAGGAAATTTATGAAGGTAAGATGGCTTTCCCTGTTATTTTAATTCATATTTTATGGTCACAACCCCTGTTTTGTAAGAACTACAGCAAAAACCTTGCTGCTATATGTGAACAACACCTTAAGAGTTTGTGCACACAACATTTTTTTTGTAGGTGGGCGAACCTGCTGAGTTCCCTTGGGAAACACCAGTGTTTTTTTTTGTTTTGTTTTTTCCCTGAAGCATATATAATTTTTATTAAATAAAAAAAAAAACTACCGGCACATCGAAACAGACAAATGTGAATAGGTACAAACTGAACATGCATGTATTACGAAAAAAAATATACAGCTGCACTCTGAAATGCTAAGGTTTGTAAACATTGAACATAGGAATGTTGGAACTGCATTACTGCTAGTGAAAATTAAGTTTTAAAAATGAGACACTTTGCGCATAAAATGTCCAGTTTATAAGAGCCCAACAGCCAGCAACAAGGCGTATCTCTTTGTTAGGTCCCTAACCTAATATGCCTCTATTTGGGCTTTAAAGCGTACAATTTTATGGGCAGGAACGTACTTATGAGCATCTTCATAGCGGAAAACACCACAAAAATGGTCAGATCACTGCATTAACTAGTTGATGTCTTTGGAGACCTGGAAAACAAAAAAAATGATCAAAAACCCTAACATATGAACAGTGAGTCACTTTTGTATAAAAATGTATATGTTGATCGTTATGAGCACTTTAAAGGGATTATGTCACCAGGTTTTTGCACCCCCATCTGAGAGCAGTATACTGTAGAGACAGAGACCCTGATTCCAGCTATGTGTCACTTACTGAGCTATTTGCTGTCATTTTTATCAAATCAATGTATTGTCTCTGTGGCAGATCTAGTGTCGCGGGCGGGGAGGAGGGTGTCAGCACACCGCGCTCACCCCTTCTGCTCGGGTCCGGCTGCTCAGTGGTGGCTCGAGCCGTAGGCCGGATCCCGGGGGTTTCCTCGAGCGGCACTCCTCGCCCGTGAGTGAAAGGGGGGTTGTTTGGGGTGTTGGGATAATGTCCGTGACGCCACCCACGGTTGTGGTGATGTGTAGCACCACCGCTGCTCAATGCGGGGGTCCCGGGGATGGTGATGGGGAGCAGCCAGGTGTTGTGTTGCCCCTCCGTGGGTAGGGGTTGGTAATCCCGGGGCCCGGTGATGGCTTGGGAGGTGCAGGGCTTGGTGGGCGCAGGGACGCGGGGGCAGCGCTGTGCCTTGCGGCACTGTGGTACTCACTCAGCCTGAGACTTGGACACAGTTTGTACGGTAAACCAAACGGCTGGTAGGACGGTCCCACAGACGGCTGCTTTGCTTCCCCGGTAGGTGACGGTGATGTCCCTCTTCCTTGCACCTGTATGTACGGATGGTTGCGATGGGTCCCCACCGGTAACCCGCTCCCCGGCTTCAAGCTGGGCCGGAGGAGCACTACACTTTGCCCGCAGGCGCTGGCCCTCAGAGACTGGTGCCCTGGCGGTGGCGGTGCCTCTGTTGTACAGGTTGGACTGTTGCCTTCAATCGGGACTTGGTTGTTGGGGGAATCTGCGTCCCCGTCACTGACGGATTCGGCAAATTTGGCGACTCCTAGCCTTGCCGGGGTCCGAGAGGCCCCTGCCCTGGTGCTGACTGTCTTTCGGAACACTGCTCCAGACCACCGGGCACACAGCCAACGGGGTCCTTCCAGGAACTTCCAAACGGTCCCCCTCCGGACAGTCACCGCCGTCGCTGACCTTGCTGTTCTGGCCCTACACAAAGCTGGGCTCTCAGGCTTGCACACTCTCTGCTCTGTCACCACTTCTTCCTTTCCTCCTTTTCCACTTTTCTTTCCTTCACTTGGCTGTTTACACTTGCCCTGCCTGGGCTCTAACTCAGTTGTTTTCTCTTGCCCTTCCCGGGCTTAACTGCCTGACACTTCCTGCCTCCAGAGTTGTGAGCTCCTTGGTGGGCGGAGCCAACCGCCTGGCCCACCCCCTGGTGTGCATCAACAGACTCCTGGAGGAAGGCAACAAGGATTTGTGGTTCAGCTTAGGTGTGCCTACCTGGGATGTGGGGTGTGGTGGTGTGTGACCTGTGTCCCCTGGCTTGCCCAGGGCGACACATTCCCCCTTAGCAAAACGCAGACCGTCCGCGGGCTGCCGTCCTACACCGGTTTTATTTTTCTGTAAAAAGGGGATAACAGGGTTAAACATATATACATTTTCAATAATCTTCCCAAGACGGGAGGCACATTTCACTTTAACGTTTCAACGGTGTACGGTTACGGTTTCCGCTCTCTCCCACCCAAGTAACCTGGCCCTGGTGCTGCCCCTAAAGCCCAGGCAGCACCCCTTGACCCACAGTCCAGCACACGGTACCCGAGCGGGATCTGTCCTTGCCCTCCAGAGGGTAGCCACCGGTTCCTTTGGTGGCTGGGCCCTGGCCTGCTCTGCTCAGGGCCCTCCCTCCAACCTGCCTCTCCGGAGGCGGCCTGCGGAAAACGGTAACGGTACCCAACATATTTACAAGCCACTAACGTCTGTGGTTGCCCTGCAAAGTTCACGGGCTTGTCCATGGATAGTTCCCATGCATTTTTAAACTTTAAACGGTCCCCACGGGGACAACGGTGCCGGCTCCAGCCGGTTGCAAATCACACGGTGAATCAGGTGAACTTCGGATAATCATTTTTTTCATTTTTCAAAACTTTCAAACTTTTCAAACAAGCAGGTGGTCCCAACGGGGACGGTGCTGCGGGCCTTTATTGCCCTACTCCAGTTCCTCTACTGAGGTGGACTCTGCCACCAGCACCCCAAACATGCACTGACATGCCTGCTGTGACAGGGGTACCCGGTACCCATTTCCACCGGTACGCGGAGTATGATAAACCACAGGGTCCCCCACATAGCGGGAACGCTCAATTGCTCCTTCAGCCGCAACAGCGGGCCCGGAGCTGGGGCAGGAGTCGTCATTTCTTGTTTCTGCGTCAGGCGGGTTGCCGCCAGCTGCCGCAGCCTCCTGGCCTCCAGCATCCACCACTTCATCCCCATCTGCAGTAACATGGAGCAGCAGAGTAGGCGAGCTTATGTTGAGGCGCCCCATCAGTGACGGCAAGGGCGATGCATAGGCCGAGACTAGGCCGGGCCCCTCAGCCGCAGCGGCCGGTCCTGAGAGGACATAGGGACGTGGGTCACCAGTCGGTTCTGCTACATCTATTCCCCTTTCGCCCATCGGGACAGTTGTAATCAGCTCCTCCACCACGTTGGTCCACTGCTCCAGCATCCGAAAGATCTGATCCTGCTGTCGTTGGTGGAATTGTATCACCCGGGCCTTCATCCAGGCCACGGTTCCGGGCTCAGGGTCTGGCACAGTCTCTATTGGGACTTCAGGCACCACGCTGTTAAGGGGCCGTGGTTCTAGCGGTTCCCCTTGGTGCACTTCAGGGCCGTCCTGGACGTCTGCAGCCGGCTGGTCCGCCGGAGCGGCCGGGCAGGGTATCGCTACCGGTTGGGCAGGTAGCGGGCCTAATGGCGGGGCGGCAGCAGCCATTACGGATAGCGGGGAGAGAGGCAGGGTGAGCGGGAGCCGGCCGGGCCCCTCAGCCGCAGCGGCCGATCCTTCAGGAATACAGGGGCGTGGGTCGCTTACCCGTTCCTCCAAATCCTCTTCCGCCTCGCGTCTCCACATAGCAGCCACCACGTCCGCCATGTCGGTCTCCCACTCCTCCAGGAGGAGTTGCATATGGGCCTGCAGACGGTTACTCAGCGGGACGGTCCGGTCCCTCAACCACGTCGCCGTGCCGGGCGCGGGGGCTTCCTCGTTGCGAGCTGAATCTTGCATCTTAGTAACGAGGTTTTTCCAGGAACCCAATACTGCTGCAGAGTCCTGGCGTCCCTGCTTTTATAGCCGCAGCTACATGCGTCCAGCCGCCATCGCGTCCCCCTTAGCTCTTTTCGGCCCCTCCTCTCTCGGGGCGGGGTTTTGGCCTTCGCGCCTCTACTGCTCGAGAAGACGCTCGAGCGGGAACTTTTCGCGCCAAAGATGGCGGCTTCTGAAATTTTTCTGCCGGATACCTCCGGCGGTAACAAGGCGCACCTCTACCAGACGGCAGAGCGGTAAGATCCTGTTCGTGACGCCAAGTTGTCGTGGGCGGGGAGGAGGGTGTCAGCACACCGCGCTCACCCCTTCTGCTCGGGTCCGGCTGCTCAGTGGTGGCTCGAGCCGTAGGCCGGATCCCGGGGGTTTCCTCGAGCGGCACTCCTCGCCCGTGAGTGAAAGGGGGGTTGTTTGGGGTGTTGGGATAATGTCCGTGACGCCACCCACGGTTGTGGTGATGTGTAGCACCACCGCTGCTCAATGCGGGGGTCCCGGGGATGGTGATGGGGAGCAGCCAGGTGTTGTGTTGCCCCTCCGTGGGTAGGGGTTGGTGATCCCGGGGCCCGGTGATGGCTTGGGAGGTGCAGGGCTTGGTGGGCGCAGGGACGCGGGGGCAGCGCTGTGCCTTGCGGCACTGTGGTACTCACTCAGCCTGAGACTTGGACACAGTTTGTACGGTAAACCAAACGGCTGGTAGGACGGTCCCACAGACGGCTGCTTTGCTTCCCCGGTAGGTGACGGTGATGTCCCTCTTCCTTGCACCTGTATGTACGGATGGTTGCGATGGGTCCCCACCGGTAACCCGCTCCCCGGCTTCAAGCTGGGCCGGAGGAGCACTACACTTTGCCCGCAGGCGCTGGCCCTCAGAGACTGGTGCCCTGGCGGTGGCGGTGCCTCTGTTGTACAGGTTGGACTGTTGCTTTCAATCGGGACTTGGTTGTTGGGGGAATCTGCGTCCCCGTCACTGACGGATTCGGCAAATTTGGCGACTCCTAGCCTTGCCGGGGTCCGAGAGGCCCCTGCCCTGGTGCTGACTGTCTTTCGGGAACACTGCTCCAGACCACCGGGCACACAGCCAACGGGGTCCTTCCAGGAACTTCCAAACGGTCCCCCTCCGGACAGTCACCGCTGTCGCTGACCTTGCTGTTCTGGCCCTACACAAAGCTGGGCTCTCAGGCTTGCACACTCTCTGCTCTGTCACCACTTCTTGCTTTCCTCCTTTTCCACTTTTCTTTCCTTCACTTGGCTGTTTACACTTGCCCTGCCTGGGCTCTAACTCAGTTGTTTTCTCTTGCCCTTCCCGGGCTTAACTGCCTGACACTTCCTGCCTCCAGAGTTGTGAGCTCCTTGGTGGGCGGAGCCAACTGCCTGGCCCACCCCCTGGTGTGCATCAACAGACTCCTGGAGGAAGGCAACAAGGATTTGTGGTTCAGCTTAGGTGTGCCTACCTGGGATGTGGGGTGTGGTGGTGTGTGACCTGTGTCCCCTGGCTTGCCCAGGGCGACACACTAGCAGTTATACAGATCTCATGAATATGCTGGACTACCTGCATCATGCCAAGTAGTCCTGTAATGATAATTTCCTCCTGATTAATCTGTGATTTTATCAAAACTACACTAAACAGCTCAGTAAATGACGCATCACTGGAATCAGGGTCTCTGCCCCTACATTATGCTGCTCTCACATGAGGTGACAAAAACCTGGTGACAGATTGCCTTTAATTAAAACTATCTCAGGTTTTGGAGCGGACCTGCCTGACAAAGACGTAATATGCACATTGCCAAATTGTTGACTACTGGTTTCTTCATAATAACAGCTCAACTACATGACCTCCAGCAACTCAAACAAGAAAACAGCTACTTAACCACAATCGCCAAGCAGATTGCACCATATGTACGATCTATTGCCAAAGTTAAAGAGCGTTTGGAGCCCAGGTATGAATGCAGTGACATAAACTTATAATAATATGAGCGTTACACTGATCTTTAAAATGAAGCTCATGTGGGGGCGTGGAATCAATGGGCAATATGGAAATGCTGGAGAGCTTCACCTGGGACTTGGAACTGAACTCGCGGCCTCAGAATGGATGAGGGGCTTAGTTGCTGGACTAATCTAAGGCCTCATTCAGATGTTCGTTTTTCACTTACAAGTGCTATCTGTGATGTTCAAAGATAGGAATTGGACCTATGGTACTCTATGGGGCTATTCACATACCTATTTTTTTTTTTTACTGTTTAGGAAAGAGCTGCAGACTGTACTTTGCTATACAGAGGCCCAACTATACAAAAGTCTACTATGTGGTATATGTTATTTTACAATCTGCCCCTACCATATGGCTATGTCTTACTATAAGAATGGTGCAATGTGCACAGAGCCTAATACCGGGTTCAGATGGCGTATTTCACAGTCTGTATACGGACCACTATGTCCAGACCGACCGCAGGTCTGCCAACATGAACATACAGTCTCCCATGTGTGTATGAGGCTGTAAGTTTGAGTTGGGAGACCTGTGGTCAGTCCTGTCATTGTGGTCCCTATATAGACTGTAATATAAACTTGTGCAAGCTCAGTCTATCTTCTATATTATGCATGAGGGACATGTCCTCAAAGTGTTTAACTGCACAAAGCTTGGGAAGCTGCTCCACCATGGACCTCCAGTAGAACAAGTATGCACCAGAACCAAGGGCAGCTTCATGTTATAAAGTACAAGCAATGGTTCTGCCCAAAGGGTTCAAAACATATCTACTATTGTGGCCTAAAGGGGGCTTTACACGGTAGCGATATCGCTAGCAATTTGTAGTGATAGCGAGCGTGTAAGTACCCGCCCCCGTCGCGCATGCGATTGTTTGAGATTGCTGCCGTAGCGAACATTATCGCTACGGCAGCGTCACACATACTTACCTGGTCGTCGTCGTCGCTGTGACTGCCGAACAATCCCTCCTTCAAGGGGGAGGGACGTTCGGCATCACAGCGACGTCACCGCAACGTCACTAAGCGGCCGGCCAATGAAAGCGGAGGGGCGGAGATGAGCAGGACGTAACATCCCTCCCACCTCCTTTCTTCCTCATTGTGGCCGGCGGTAGGTAAGGAGACGTTCCTCGCTCCTGCGGTGTCACACAGCGATGTGTGCTGCCGCATGAGCGATGAACCACCTGGATAAACAACCCTTACCGATTTTTGAGTTTGGGACGACCTCTCCATGGTGAACGAATTTCACCATTTTTGAGGTCGCTTAAGGTCGCTGGTCAGTGTCACACGCTGCGATATCGTTAATGACGCCGGATGTGCGTCACTAACAACTTGACCCCGACGACAAAACATTAACGATATCGTAGCGTGTAAAGCCCCCTTTATGCTGGATTTAGCAAAGTGAAGGAACCAGTGTTCTAGATGATGGTCCGTGAGGCATTGGCTGTCCACACATTCTGAGGGTGAATGAAGCAGGGCTTGTTGGCTTCTACAATAAATAGATTGATATCTATGTGATTTATGCCACCTAGACTGAAGGAGCTGAAAGAGCAGAAGGGTGAGGTGCCAGAGAAGATCTTTGATGACTCTGGTTGGATGGAATCACAAAGCAGGTACTTATCACACACCGATATCCAACCTACCAGCAATTCAAGAGACTTGGATTGAAAAGCAGTGTATTTCCCTTACAGCCGCAGATTGGGATCCAAGGCTACATGCACACAGAGTATTTGATGAATTTTTTACCTCAGTGTTTGTAGCCCAAACCAGTAGTGGGAGATAAATACAGAAGTGGAGCCCGTGTTTCTATTATACTTTTCCTGTGATTGTTCCACTTCAGGTTTTGGCTACAAATACTGAGGTAAAAAAGTCACCAAATACTCGACGTGTGCATACATACCGGAGTAGCCCATAGTGAGAACAATGGACTCCGAATGGTCATGAGGCATGAGCCCATAGAGGACGTGTCCACCTAATGAGATCTGGAGAGTTTATCAACTTCACAATCCAGTTTCTTCCTGTGATACGGGGTATGGACTTAATGGACTCGTTGGAGAGAAGCCATATCTGGTATTTGGTTATGTGTCTGACTGATTCCATTACTATGGTCTTTCCCCACATAATGCATTAAAGACACAGTAACCCTATCTCTAAAGCTGGTGTCACACATAACGACGACGACAACGACGTCGCTGCTACGTCACCATTTTCTGTGACGTTGCAGCGACGTCCCGTCGCTGTCGCTGTGTGTGACATCCAGCAACGACCTGGCCCCTGCTGTGAGGTCGCCGGTCGTTGCTGAATGTCCAGCTTCATTTTTTGGTCGTCACTCTCCCGCTGTGACACACACATCGCTGTGTGTGACAGCGAGAGAGCGACGAAATGAAGCGATCAGGAGCCGGCACTGGCAGCTGCGGTAAGCTGTAACCAGCGTAAACATCGGGTAACCAAGGGAAGACCTTTCCCTGGTTACCCGATGTTTACGCTGGTTACCAGCCTCCGCTCTTGCTGCCAGCGCCGGCTCCTGCACTGTGACATGTGGCTGCAGTATGCATCGGGTAATTAACCCGATGCATACTGTAGCAAGGAGAGCAAGGAGCCAGCGCTAAGCAGTGCGCGCGGCTCCCTGCTCTCTGCACTGTGACATGTAGCTGCAGCACACATCGGGTTAATTAACCCGATGTGTGCTGCAGGAGAGCAAGGAGCCAGCGCTAAGCGCGGCTCCCTGCTCTCTGAACATGTAGCACAGCGACCTTATGATCGCTGCTTCTGCTGTGTTTGACAGCTAAGCAGCGATCATAACAGCGACTTACAAGGTCGCTGTTACGTCACCGAAAATGGTGACGTAACAGCGACGTCGTTGTCGCTGTCGTTTAGTGTGACACCAGCTTAAGAACAAGTTCCTACGATGAGTCTTTCACGCTTCGTATTATTTGCAGATTTTACCCATAGACTTGAATGAGCTGAGGACAATACTCAATATGTGCACGTGGCCTAAATGTTTAGGAGAACAGGGTCCCACTAAGGCCATGTGCACACGTTGAGTATTTGATGAGTTTTTTACCTCAGTATTTGTACCCAAAACCGGGAGTCGAGCAATGTGAGAAAAAGTATTCCCAGGTAAAAAATATAAAACAACACACTTAAAATGTTTGTAATACACACTTGAAGTTAGCTATAAAGTTTTTTCTGAGCTAAGCAACAGAAAAATATAAAAACAGAAGCATTATTATTTAAAGGACTTAACACATCAAAAGAAAAAAAAAAACACAATAAAACCCACAGGGAAAAAAAAAACGCACTTAAAATGCACGTAACCTAAGGTCAGGAGTGGGAGTGGAACAATCAAAGGAAAAGTATAATAGAAACACGGGCACCACTTCTAGATTATTCACCTACTCCTGGTTTTGTCTTACAAATACTGAGGTAAAAAAACTCACCAAATACTCAACGTGTGCACGTGGCCTTAGTGGGACTCGATTCTCCTAAACATTTAGGCCACGTGCACACGTTGAGTATTTGGTGAGTTTTTTACCTCAGTATTTGTAGCCAAAACCAGGAGTGGAACAATCAGAGGAAAAGTATAATAGAAACACGGGCACCACTTCTGTATTTTCCTCCACGCCTGGTTTTGGCTTCAAATACTGAGGTAAAAAACTCACCAAATACTAAACATGTACATGTGGCCTTCCAGTATAGACATTTTGTGAATAGTATCCCGTATAACATTCTGTCAATCACTATTTGGTGCTGGAGTTTTATGTGTTTTTGCCTCTCTTCCTGCCTGCATTTTGTCTTATCTTAAGCCATTCAGTTTAGCATCTCAGTGCCGCATGTAGTCACAAGCGGGCGCTATCTCTATGTTACACAATGAACTCATTGAATACATTAACTTTTTTTTTATCCTAGGAACGACTTTTCAGTTTGTTCAGAAGAGCAGCATGAAAAATCCCTGGAGCTGAAAATGAACGATGACGCAGTGCTAAAAAGTAAAGAGTACTATAAGCTGAAGCCAAACGCTCCAAACTGGAAAGGGTTAAGTACGTGAGGGTGAATTGCAGGCCCTATAGTGACCATAAGATGTGTATGGTCCCTGTAATGTCACTTAGTCATTTGATTGGAGAGCGGTAGACGTTCCTTTAACTCAGAGCATTAAGGGCCTCACTCATCATTGCATTTGCACCTTTATTTTATGCTTTTGTCTGGCTTTTAATTTGCACCTTTTTTTAAAGTCTATTTCCTGTGTTCTGGTTTTTTTATGTTCATCATTGTGTAGGGTTTCCAGATGATGCCTCAAAACTGTGTTGGGCAAACGTGTTACAATTGTTCCCTCCCGGTGTGATTTTATATACAGTATGTCTAAAAAATCTGGCGACATCTAAGTAAAATCTGACTTTTTGGGAGGTTAAAAGGGTTGCAATGTTATGCAAAATAAATTATACATATATATATATATATACAGTTAGGTCCAGAAATATTTGGACAGTGACACAATGTTCGCGAGTTGGGCTCTGCATGCCACCACATTGGATTTGAAATGAAACCTCTACAACAGAATTCAAGTGCAGATTGTAACGTTTAATTTGAAGGTTTGAACAAAAATATCTGCTAGAAATTGTAGGAATTGTACACATTTCTTTACAAACACTCCACATTTTAGGAGGTCAAATGTAATTGGACAAATAAACCAAACCCAAAAAAAAAAATTTTATTTCAATATTTTGTTGCGAATCCTTTGGAGGCAATCACTGCCTTAAGTCTGGAACCCATGGACATCACCAAACGCTAGGTTTCCTCCTTCTTAATGCTTTGCCAGGCCTTTAAAGCCGCAGCCTTCAGGTCTTGCTTGTTTGTGGGTCTTTCCGTCTTAAGTCTGGATTTGAGCAAGTGAAATGCATGCTCAATTGGGTTAAGATCTGGTGATTGACTTGGCCATTGCAGAATGTTCCACTTTTTTGCACTCATGAACTCCTGGGTAGCTTTGGCTGTATGCTTGGGGTCATTGTCCATCTGTACTATGAAGCGCCGTCCGATCAACTTTGCGGCATTTGGCTGAATCTGGGCTGAAAGTATATCCCGGTACACTTCAGAATTCATCCGGCTACTCTTGTCTGCTGTTATGTCATCAATAAACACAAGTGACCCAGTGCCATTGAAAGCCATGCATGCCCATGCCATCACGTTGCCTCCACCATGTTTTACAGAGGATGTGGTGTGCCTTGGATCATGTGCCGTTCCCTTTCTTCTCCAAACTTTTTTCTTCCCATCATTCTGGTACAGGTTGATCTTTGTCTCATCTGTCCATAGAATACTTTTCCAGAACTGAGCTGGCTTCATGAGGTGTTTTTCAGCAAATTTAACTCTGGCCTGTCTATTTTTGGAATTGATGAATGGTTTGCATCTAGATGTGAACCCTTTGTATTTACTTTCATGGAGTCTTCTCTTTACTGTTGACTTAGAGACAGATACTTTACTTCACTGAGAGTGTTCTGGACTTCAGTTGATGTTGTGAACGGGTTCTTCTTCACCAAAGAAAGTATGCGGCGATCATCCACCACTGTTGTCATCCGTGGACGCCCAGGCCTTTTTGAGTTCCCAAGCTCACCAGTCAATTCCTTTTTTCTCAGAATGTACCCGACTGTTGATTTTGCTACTCCAAGCATGTCTGCTATCTCTCTGATGGATTTTTTCTTTTTTTTCAGCCTCAGGATGTTCTGCTTCATGTCAATTGAGAGTTCTTTAGACCGCATGTTGTCTGGTCACAGCAACAGCTTCCAAATGCAAAACCACACACCTGTAATCAACCCCAGACCTTTTAACTACTTCATTGATTACAGGTTAACGAGGGAGACGCCTTCAGAGTTAATTGCAGCCCTTAGAGTCCCTTGTCCAATTACTTTTGGTCCCTTGAAAAAGAGGAGGCTATGCATTACAGAGCTATGATTCCTAAACCCTTTCTCCGATTTGGATGTGAAAACTCTCATATTGCAGCTGGGAGTGTGCACTTTCAGCCCATATTATATATATAATTGTATTTCTGAACATGTTTTTGTAAACAGCTAAACTAACAAAACTTGTGTCACTGTCCAAATATTTCTGGACCTAACTGTATATATATATATATATATATATATATACACACGCACACACACACACACACACACACACACACACACACACACACACACACACACACACAAGAGTTAGGAATATTTGGCTTTCAGGTGAAATTTGAAATGTCAGTATGACCCTACAATCCCCTCGAATCTTTTCAGGTAACCTTATTGTGACTTTTGCTTGTCTTTTGGATACTCATGTCCGACTTAACAATGTTTCAGGACTTTTTGCACAACATGCTGTTCTTTCACAACAGGTGTTTGATCCATGAATCGCCCCATAAATTACGGGGTTCAATTAGAATTGGTGTTAAACCATCCTCATCATACTGTTCACATTTTGACATCATGAGACTAAGACAACACCTAAAAATTGGTCAGCAGTACAGCGCCATTGTGAAGCATCAAGCAGCATGTTTTCAGACGGAAGTGGCCACTGAGAGTCATCAGCAGGTTGTACAGAAATAGAGAGAGACTGGAAGAGTCACAGAAAGGCAGAGAAGTGGACGTCCTTTGGCCACATCCCACACTGATGACTGCTTTATTGTGAACAATGCCCTTCAGAACCAGATGATGAATACCACAGAACCCAACAAATTTACAGGAGGTGAGGCATCCAAGTGTCACGTCAGACTATCATAACATTTTACGTCAGTGTGATCTGTGTGCTATACAACCTGCAAGGTACCTGACACCACCAGGCACGGGTGTCCTCTATGCTGCACGAGAGATCAGTGGGCCTCAGTGCTGTTCACTGATGAAAGGCGAATCACACTGAGCAAAAATGATGGCCGCCAACAATGTTGGTGACGTCAATGTTGTCACCAGACAAGCCTTTGGTGGTGTTACAGTGTGGCTTGGTTTTTCTAGTCAGTACAGAACTGCCCTACTACTGGAATAACAATCAATCCAGTCATTGTTCCTCTGTATGAACACCACAGGCCTAATTTCATCTTCATGGACGATAATGCTCCAGCTCATCAATGTCACATCATTAGGGAACAGGTCCTGGAAACTGGGAGATCTCAAATGGAGCGGCTGCAGTTTCTCCAGACCTGAATCCCATAGAAAACCTATGGGACCAGCTGAGTCGCCATGTAGAGGCCGTAACTCTGTACCCCAGAACCTCAATGACCCGAGGTCCGCACTTCAAGAAGAATGGGATGCCATACCTCCGCAGACAATAACTCCACTTGTGACTAGTACGAGACATCATTGTCAGCTGTAATTGATGACAACTTATTGACAAGTTGGGTATATACCCACCACTGCTGTTGGCTTTTGTTTCAATCTGTTTGAGATGAGTAAATCACTATTGCTGCTTCTAGTTAAATGCCCTACTCCATGATAAAATATCACTGTAGCGTGAACTTTTTACATTTTCCATAACTTTCACCCGAAAGCCAGATATCCCTAACTTTTTGTGAGTAATGAGTGCGTGCAGATAAAGACACTCTGCAAAAAAAAACAAAAAAACCTGATCGGACTTTTTACCAAAGACCCTCATCGACCACACAAAATGCAGCTCTTGTATGCAGCACACACAAAGCAGTGTACAGTAGTAGTAGTAAGTCTCTGTGCCTGTATACACCAGCGTGTGAATGGAATCTATCTTACTATTGACCTGCTGCACCGCTTTGTGTGTGCTGCGCACTTTAGAGCGGGTGCTTTGTGCCATCGCTGGTGGTCTTGGGACCCAGACTTCCACAGATCAGCAAGTATTTGCAGTGTCAATAATATAACTAAAAAAAACAAAAACACCCCACAAATGAAGAATCAGACCCTACGTGTTAAAATCAGATTTATTAACTGCCGGAATAAAGGAATTCACATCCACTTTGCTGACTCGCCCACCCCAGGGCTGTGGGACACCCGGTGCCGGGCCGGACTAGTCCGGTGGTAGTCAGTGGTGGCTGGGCCCGGCTCCGTGGCCCTGGTGGGTGTCAGTTGAATATGTGGCTGATGACTTTAATGTTTGTGTTCGTGACGCCACCTGTGGTATGCGGCTATTAAGCCGCCGCTGCTGTGTGAGGCCACCGGGATGATGTTATGGCAGCAATGTTGGTACTGCTCCCCACAGGTGGAGCAATGCCCGGGGCACAGTTGGTGCTTGTGGAAGTCTATGGTGCTGCGTGACTAACACGGTGCAGGGCCGACAAGCAATGAAAGAAACAGGCACAAACAGTAGTCTCTTTACCTTCTCCTCTTTTACTCGGCAGAAACTTAGTCCAGGGAGACCGTCACAGATGGTATAGATGATCCGGCCGGCCTGGAAGTGCCTGGGGTGATCTTTGGCCAGTTGAGTATGAGGCCTACTCCTTAATCTTTCTCTGCTGTTTTAGGACACTGCACTTTGGGTTCGCAATTGCCCTCTTGCTGCTGGGACTTGTTGTTCGTCCCCTTTTCCGTGTGGTAGACTGCGCAGGCCCTCTCTGGTGCTTCTCTGCTGGAGCCCACACCAGGCCCTTGGGATGCAGTTGTACCTTCAGATTGCTTCTGGGACAGGGGGCTTACAGCTCTCCTGCCCTCCGGATTCAGCTACCAGGGATGGATTTTATGCCCTGGCAACTACAGACTCCGATGTCCGAGTCCCTGCTGTGCCTCTCTGCTCCCCTTGCTTCACTGGGCCAAGCTATCCCAGCTCTAGGCCCCAGTTTACAAGGCAGCACTGCTCTGCGTCTGCACTCTTTCACTCCTGTCTCCAGACTAACTAACACTTCCTCCTTCCAGCCAGACTTAAGGAATGCTCCCTGAAGTTCCAGGTTCAGAGCTCCCCCTGCTGGCCGGAGGGAGAACTGTGTTGAGTGTTAACTTACTGGCCAATAGATCTCCCAATTACCTCCAGGCTCAGCATTAACCCTTTTGGGAGGGCAATGCTGTTGTGGCGACCAGGTCCTGGGGCGCCACACTCCCCCTTAGTTAAATTCAGTACTCCCGGACTGTAGAGACAAACATGACATGTTAGAACATTTCATCCCATTATGGGAGGCGCAATTACTTTAACGTTACAACCTTAAACATTACTATAAGAGTCCAGTGTGGCTCCCCGCCGGGTGTCCATTACACTGCTCCATGGGGGACCCGCCGCGTTCAAACCCCCAACGTAGGCTCTGGGCGTGCGTCAGAGCATTGATGACCCCACTCTATGCACGCCGGACGGGTTTTTCTTCAGGGGTGTTGAGCACACTGGTGCTAACTATGAACAATTTAGGTGTTGGCCACCCATAGTCCAGTGGCCCAATTGTCCATTTTCGCAATCAAAGAAAAAGAAAACATTTTGTACACAACATGACAGACATTTTGCATAACTATTTACATCCTAATAAGTACTCTTTCCCTTATACAGTTGACTCCCTATACCTTAGAGGGGGTTGTCCCCGAGTGCTGCGCTGGGACCTACGTAGCTCTGGTGTTTGCCCCTGACTACGTGGTGCGTCTTCTATCTCAGCACTACAGGTGGGCCTAACCCCCATAGGTAAGCGTGATGGTTGCCTTTGTGATCTAGGAGTCGCCAAGGGTATGACAGGTTCACCACTGACAGGGGGTTGATCCTCCTGTTCCACTGCTGGCATGTCATCTCGTGCTGGAGCGGACGATTCTTTAGGTGGATCCGGAACCTTTTCTGTTTCTGGCTCGACCAACTGCGGAAACGTCAAAACTGGTACCACTATGGCATTGTTTATTCGGGTCCAAGTTTTGGGGAACTTTCCAAGGATGGTTTGAATCCTCTCCCCTCCTTTCTCTTGACTTTGGGGACTTCCTTGTACTCCTTCCATTTCTCTTTGGATTCTGCACCGTTCAGGGCACGCTTTCAGGCGGTCTCGGGAAATTGCTTGATAGGTCTTGCCTTCATCTTTGCTTATGAGGCATACCTTACTATTGTCAAAGTTGGAGGGGATAATGGTGTAGGGCTCGTTTTCCCACTGATCATCCAATTTATGCGTCTTCCGCTTCTTCTTGAGGACTTGTTCTCCAGGTGCTAAGGGAGTTGCTGGGGCTGTTTGATTGTAATGCTGTTCTTGTCTCGTTCTTGCTTGAGACAGGCTCCTCTCCACGCACTCCTGGACCTTACGGTACCGCTGCTGCCGTTCTGTATCCCAATCCTCTATTTCTTGAACCGCCTCAGGCGACACAGTCCCCATCTCAAAGTCTACAGGCAACTTGCCTGGTCTGGCTCGCATCAGGTAAGCGGGGCTGCAGTTGGTCGAATTCACTGGGATGTGGTTGTACAGGTCTACCAGATCTGGCAACTTTTCTGGCCATTGGTTCCTTTCCTCCAGCGGTAGGGTCTTCAGCATATCAATAACCACATGGTTCATTTTCTCGCACAGTCCATTGGTTTGGGGGTGGTACGGTGTGGTTCGGATTTTCTTACAACCGTACATGTTACAGAACTCTTGGAACACTTCAGCCTCGAATGCAGGACCCTGATCAGTCAGTACCCTTTCCGGATAGCCGTGAGGTCGACAAAAGGATGCCTGGAACGCTCTAGCTGCTGTCCTGGCTGTCTGGTCCTTCACAGGCACTACTACCAGGAAACGAGAGTAATGGTCCACAATGGTGAGGGCGTACACATAGCCTGACCGGCTTGGTGTTAACTTCACGTGGTCCAGGGCCACCAACTCCAGGGGCTGCTTTGTGACAATTGGCTGTAGGGGAGACCTTTGGCTGGCATCGTCTTTCCGCCTCAGGTTACACGGGCCACAGTCTCGGCACCACTTCTCGATCATCTTTCTCATGTGCACCCAATAGAACCGATCACGGAGTAGGGCTTCCAACTTCTTCCACCCGAAGTGTCCTGCGTTATCATGATACGCTGCTAGGACCATTGGAGCATCTCTCTGCGGAACCACTATCTGCCAGACAAGTTCATTTGTTCGATAGTTGACATATCTCTTGCAGAGCTTGCCTTGGTAGGTGAACAGTCGTCCCCTCTCCTTCCACAGCTGCTGGGCTTCCTCTGGAGCGTCTGGGCCAAGATGGGTCTCAGCTTGCGCTAGCTTCTCTTTGACCAATCGCACGGCCGGGTCACCGTTCTGTGTTTCTTCCCAATTATGGTGGAGTAAGGGGTTGACCGAGACCCCGTGCTGGCTTGAGCGCTTCACTCCTACAGCATGCTCACACTGGGACACACCTTGGTGATGGAAAGCCGGTAACTCTATCTCTTCGAGTTCATCCATGTCTTCTCCAGACTCGGGCAAGTGAGGCATTCTGGACAGCGCATCAGCATTGTTATTCTTCTTGCCAGCCCGATACTTGATGGTAAAGTCAAAGTTAGACAGCCGGGCCATCCATCGCTGTTCCATCGCACCTAACTTGGCTGTTGCCAGGTGTGTCAACGGATTGTTGTCCGTGAAGATGGTGAACTTGGCCGATGCCAGATAGTGCTTGAAGCGTTCAGTCACTGCCCAAACAATAGTGAGGAACTCCAGCTTGAAGGAACTGTAGTTTTCTGGATTCCTTTCTGTGGGCCGAAGCTTCCTACTGGCGTACGCTATCACCCTCTCTCTGCCTCCCTGTACCTGGGACAGAACTGCTCCCAGTCCCACGTTGCTGGCGTCTGTATACAGTACAAACGGTTGGCTGTAGTCAGGGTAGGCCAGAATTTCTTCTCCCGTGAGAGCCCCTTTCAGCCGGACAAAGGATGTTTCCAGTTGGCTGCTCCATTCAAATGGAGGGCTCTGCTTCTTAGCCTGCTTTGGCTGGCCCACCAGGAGATCTTGAAGGGGCGCTGCTATCTTGGTGAAACCATCAATGAACCTTCGGTAGTAGCCCACCAGTCCAAGGAACTGCCGCACCTCCTTCACTGTGGTGGGTCTTGGCCAGTCCTTGATTACAGTGACTTTCTCCGGATCAGGTGCCACACCTTCTGCGCTGACCACATGACCCAGGTACTGTACCTTTGGCTTCAAGAGGTGACATTTGGACGGCTTGATCTTCAGGCCATATTTCGACAAGGATTCAAACACTTCTGCTAAGTGCTTCAGGTGGTCCTCATAAGTCTTGGAGTAGACTATTACGTCATCCAGGTACAACAGCACGGTTTCAAAGTTGTGATGGCCCAAGCAGCACTCCATCAACCTTTGGAATGTCCCTGGGGCGTTGCAGAGCCCGAATGGCATACAGTTGAACTCACAGAGACCCATTGGTGTCGTGAATGCAGTCTTCTCTTTGTCCGCCTCTGCCACGGGAACCTGCCAATACCCACTGGTGAGATCCAAGGTGGAGAAATAGTTAGCTGACTTTAAGGCTGTTAGTGACTCCTCTATTCTGGGCAGTGGATAAGCATCTTTATGTGTAATGCGGTTAATTTGCCTGTAATCTACACACATTCTCATTGTACCATCTTTTTTCTTTACGAGCACTAGTGGAGCTGCCCAGGGGCTACAACTATCTCTGATAACCCCAGCCTCCTTCATTTCCCGTAACATTTCCTTGGCACACTGATACTGTGCGGGGGGTACAGGGCGGTATCTCTCTTTAATGGGATGATGATCACCCGTGGGGATTTGATGTTTAACCCCTTTCACCTGCCCAAAATCTAGGGGGTGTTTGCTGAAGACCCGCTCGTACTCCTGTACCACCCGGTAAACCCCATGCTTTTGGTGCGAGGGGGTGGAGTCGGTGCCTACATGTAATTTTTGGCACCAGTCTTCCGGCTGCCCCTTGGAGCCATTGTCTTCCGCCTGGTCAGACGGGATCAAGGGTTCCACTGCTTTAATGGTATTGTTACTGACAGTGTACAGTTTTGCTACAGTGGCGTACCGGGGCAATTTGGCCTCCTCCTCCCCACAATTCAGGACACGGACGGGCACTCTCCCCTTGCGGACGTCCGCTACCCCTCTGGCTATCAGGACTCCAGGCCTACTGTCTGAATACACTGGTTCTACCAAGGCATGGTAATCCTGACCCTTGAGGCCTATTGCTGCCCGACACCATATCAACATTTCACTTCTTGGGGGTATTACAATGGGGAGGGGGTCACTTACCCTCACACTGCCAATTTCTCCTCCGGCTAGCTCTACTTGCTGCCTCCTCATCAGGGCTCTGATCTCCCTCTGTAGGACACGCTGCTGCCCGGAGCTGGCAGTTTCAGACGCCTGTTGCAACAAAATTATCACTTCGGCAATACAATTTTCTATCACATTTGTACCAAGGGTTAGCAGTGGGTCAGATTCTTTGCGATCAATATCTACAATTATCATCCCCTGACATGGCAATTCCACCCGCCCCACTTTAATGGTTACTTCTTTGTACCCAATTTGAGGTAAGGGCTGACCATTACTGGCCACAATTGTTAAATCATCATCTGGGCCATGGTCAATGTCTGAATCAGCCCAATATCTTTTGTACAGTTTGTGGGGGATGGTTGTTACCTGGGACCCCGTATCCAGGAGGGCATTCAAAGGGATCCCATCCAGCACAATGGGAAGGACCGGTCGTCCTCCCACATACTTGCTGCGGCTGGGGTTTGAGCCGGGCTTCCTTACACCTGGGGGTTGGCTCCTGGCCCCAGGCTCAGCCCATTTAAAGGACAGCGTCGTGCAATGTGGCCCGCCTGGCTGCAGCGGCGGCAGATCGGTTGTCCTGTTGAATCATACCGGTCTGTGTCTCTGCCTCGGGTCGGCGGAATCCTCCTCTGTCGCATCCATGGGACGTCATCTGGGCTGGAGGCCAACTCGATTTTTGCAGGCGAGGGGGTCATTTGTAGAGACTGCACGGTCTTGGCAAGGGCAGCCACAGTCTTGGTCAGCTCCTGGAACTGCTGTCTGAGCTCTGCAGTGGGATCCTTATCCAGGGACTGCGCCTCAGCCCCTGCAGTGGCTCGTGTTGCAGGCACCACCCCGGGGTACGTGATAGCAAGAGGCCGGAGGGGTACTGGGTCATTCGGTGTAGATTCTCTCAGTACCCTGATGGCCTGGTCCTTAAACTTTGCAAAGTCCAGAGCAGGGTTCTGCAGGACCAGGATACGCAGCTGGGTCCTGTGGGCATCTGACAGGAGCCCCTCTATGAACTGCTCAGTTAGGAGTTTGTCTTCTTCACGTACACTCTCTGGGTCCACCTGTTTAACTGCTTTCAGGGCCTCTTGCAGGTTTAAGGCATAGTCCCTTATGCTGTCTGTGGCCCGCTGCTTGCACCCAAAGAATCTCATCTTTATCTCTGCTGCGGTGCGGGTGTCAAAAGTACTCTTTAGCTTGGCCAGTATCTGGGCTGCTGTCCCTTTATCTGTATCAGGCCAGGACTTCACTTCACGCTGGGCCGCGCCGGCTAGCTGTCCCATTACTATGCCCACCTTCTGGCTCTCAGTCAGCGGATACACCCGGAATAAGCTGTGCAGGCTTTCTCTGAAGTCACTCAAGGTATGGGACTCCCCGGAGTACTGCGGCAGCCATTCTGCTCCCGGTATGTACGGCATGGTGATCGGCATTACCGGCGCTACAGTGGGGGCTGGGGCGACGGCGACTGGGACTGCTTCGGCCGGTGCTGCGGCGCCTTGGGCGATGGCAGCCACCTGCTCTCCCTCTGAGTCGGACATCTTCCTCCCCCTTAGTGAACCTTACCAGGCTCCGTTCACTTTTCAAATTTTCTTCTGGGTCGCGCGGGGTTAACAGCGCTCTGCTCTGATGGCGCGCTCCCTTCGCGCTCTTTGTCAGGCACGCCCCCCTTCTTCCTGCGCTCGGCGAGGCTAATGGCGGCGGTTTACAGACAGTACACAGTCTTTTAAGCACAATTCCTGCAGGCGCACAGTACCCGGTGTGACCGGGCACGAAATCCTGTTCGTGACGCCAAAAGTGACTCGCCCACCCCAGGGCTGTGGGACACCCGGTGCCGGGCCGGACTAGTCCGGTGGTAGTCAGTGGTGGCTGGGCCCGGCTCCGTGGCCCTGGTGGGTGTCAGTTGAATATGTGGCTGATGACTTTAATGTTTGTGTTCGTGACGCCACCTGTGGTATGCGGCTATTAAGCCGCCGCTGCTGTGTGAGGCCACCGGGATGATGTTATGGCAGCAATGTTGGTACTGCTCCCCACAGGTGGAGCAATGCCCGGGGCACAGTTGGTGCTTGTGGAAGTCTATGGTGCTGCGTGACTAACACGGTGCAGGGCCGACAAGCAATGAAAGAAACAGGCACAAACAGTAGTCTCTTTACCTTCTCCTCTTTTACTCGGCAGAAACTTAGTCCAGGGAGACCGTCACAGATGGTATAGATGATCCGGCCGGCCTGGAAGTGCCTGGGGTGATCTTTGGCCAGTTGAGTATGAGGCCTACTCCTTAATCTTTCTCTGCTGTTTTAGGACACTGCACTTTGGGTTCGCAATTGCCCTCTTGCTGCTGGGACTTGTTGTTCGTCCCCTTTTCCGTGTGGTAGACTGCGCAGGCCCTCTCTGGTGCTTCTCTGCTGGAGCCCACACCAGGCCCTTGGGATGCAGTTGTACCTTCAGATTGCTTCTGGGACAGGGGGCTTACAGCTCTCCTGCCCTCCGGATTCAGCTACCAGGGATGGATTTTATGCCCTGGCAACTACAGACTCCGATGTCCGAGTCCCTGCTGTGCCTCTCTGCTCCCCTTGCTTCACTGGGCCAAGCTATCCCAGCTCTAGGCCACAGTTTACAAGGCAGCACTACTCTGCGTCTGCACTCTTTCACTCCTGTCTCCAGACTAACTAACACTTCCTCCTTCCAGCCAGACTTAAGGAATGCTCCCTGAAGTTCCAGGTTCAGAGCTCCCCCTGCTGGCCGGAGGGAGAACTGTGTTGAGTGTTAACTTACTGGCCAATAGATCTCCCAATTACCTCCAGGCTCAGCATTAACCCTTTTGGGAGGGCAATGCTGTTGTGGCGACCAGGTCCTGGGGCGCCACATTGCCATTACTGTAAGAGACTGTGTTTCTGATGAAGCAAAAGTACACAGCATGAGGCCTAAGACACACGGCATGAAAATCGGAGCGAGTGAATGTGATAAAACATCGCATTCCACTCAGACCAATATTAGCCTGTGTGCCAGCACCCATGAGCGATTATTTTCTCAGCCCTATTCGGACCATGAAAACAATCTCAGCATGCTGCGGGTGGAATGCGATCTTGGTTTCTCTCGCACCCATTCAAGTGTATGGGGTGAGAAAAAAAATTGCACTGCACTCGCATTACATTGGTGTTTTGCGAGTGCAGGGGCGAGAATGGCAATAGCCCACAACTGAGGAGAGAGGGAGATAAGTCCCTCCATCCCCTCCTCAGCACCGGCCCGCCCCCCACAGCTGAGGTCCACTCACACGATCGGACCTCAGTTGCAGGGACACTCGCATGACACTCGGCTCTGTTGTACTGCCAACGTTAGCAGAGTGTCATGCGAGGATCGCAGTAGTCCCTGTGTGGCCCCGGCCTTAAACCCATGGTGGCAGCGTAGCCTTAATGTTTGTGCACATGGAAGCTTCTTGCAGAGTTTCTAAAGCAGAAACGCAAAGTTTTTGAGGAGTTTTAGAAATTTTCAGCTCCAACAAATCAATGTCCACAGCCTTAGTTGATAGTTTTTTGTTTTGTGTTTTTTTTTTTTTTTTTACACGTATTTTTTTTGGCTGAAAAATACAAGTTTAACAATTAAGTATACCAATGGGAATGTTCAATATCTGTTTAACCAGTGTGCATTACAAATCCCTTTAAAACATCAATTTTATTAATTAAATATTAAAATCCGCCCAGGTGAAAAACTCCAAAAACTCAATATATAATCAATAAAAAGGGAGAGCTACTATGGGTCAGGTGCAACCAAATATTCTGAAGTTACACAGGCAAATATAAAGATAGAAAAGTCAGTCCGAAATTTATTTATACTATAGTGACCCTAGTATGTCACTATATCTGGCTCTGCCTAACAACGGAGGGTATGACGCCCTAACGTAGCTGGGCGCCCCCATTCCTCGACAGCTGACCCTCACTCACCCTACTTGACCCTACCAAAATGATGATAGTATCTGTACCAAATACTAACATATGGTGTAATACTCCATTTTAATTTCAATAAGAGGAGTACCTCAAATAACAATTCTATAGGCACAGAGAAGGGAACAACTGTAAAACGGGTACAACAATAAGTTATGATATTTACGGAGGCAGACCAAATAAACAGGCCTGTCCAAAACTTATTTGTGTTGAAGTGACCCTAATATATCACTATACATGGCATGGTATAGTGATATATTAGGGTCACTTCAACACAAATAAGTTTTGGACAGGCCTGTTTATTTGGTCTGCCTCCGTAAATATCATAACTTATTGTTGTACCCGTTTTACAGTTGTTCCCTTCTCTGTGCCTATAGAATTGTTATTTGAGGTACTCCTCTTATTGAAATTAAAATGGAGTATTACACCATATGTTATTGAGAGTATTTGGTACAGATACTATCATCATTTTGGTAGGGTCAAGTAGGGTGAGTGAGGGTCAGCCGTCGAGGAACGGGGGCGCCAAGCTACGTTAGGGCGTCATACCCTCCGTTGTTAGGCAGAGCCAGATATAGTGACATACTAGGGTCACTATAGTATAAATAAATTTCGGACTGGCTTTTCTATCTTTATATTTGCCTGTGTAACTTCAGAATATTTGGTTGCACCTGACCCATAGTAGCTCTCCCTTTTTATTGATTATATATTGAGTTTTTGGAGTTTTTCACCTGGGCGGATTTTAATATTTAATTAATAAAATTGATGTTTTAAAGGGATTTGTAATGCACACTGGTTAAACTGAAAAACACAAGTAAAACAAGAGTTGTAAAAGTAAACATTTAATAACAGCTTGTGTGTAGGAGCATGTTTTTCCAACTTCTGTCTTCAGTGGTCAATTTTTTTTTTCCCAAGCAGAAACACCCGAGGAATTAATAAGTTGCTGATTTTCCATGTGGGGGAAAAAAATACCATACTTTTCAATGTAGATTATGGTGTGCAGTGTAAAGAAACCTTCAGGGTGAAAACATGCATACCCTCGGAGTATTCGTGCAGATTTGATTTTTGAACCGGATTCTGCTCCAAACAGGGCCCACGCTGTGTAGTTTTGACACGTATTTTCAGAAATCTGCATGTCCATTGTGAAGCCAGCAATGTCTATGAGAATTCAGAAGTGCTGAGCCCACGTTGAGTATTTTTCCCTTGTGTATTTGGTGCAGATTTCTTGTTTTCTGCACCAAATCCGCAAGGGAAAAATAAGCAACGTGGGCACAGCTCTTCTGAATTCTCATAGACTTTGCTGGCTTCACAATGGACATGCAGATTTCTGAAAATACGCGTCAAAACTACACAGCGTGGGCACTGGGCCTTACATGCCCTTGGGGTATATTCATGCAGATTGACGAATTTAGAAACAGATTCTGCTCCAAAATCCACTGTAACATGCTTTAAATATGCTTCAGATTTCATTCTAAAGAGAAGACATGACTCTAAAGCACATGGTACTGTTTTTCAGCATCATTTTAAGCAATAGGAAGCTTACTCCTTATTTTCAATGGTTTTTGAGCAAAACTTGCTTCAAAATTACAAAAGCCCTCTAAAAATATATATTTTATAAATCTGCCAGAGCCCAAAAATGGAGACCCCTGGTCCAATCTGTGTGTTTATTATGATAGTAGCCATATCACTGGCTTCGCAAACTTCTCTGAAATACTCTGTGCTGCACATGGACATTGTAAATGAATAAACGACGTGGCGTATAAATGTGTAAAGCGATATAATTCTTTATTTCACGGTGGGTATCATGGGTTACTATTTACACATGCAGAGTGTCGCCCAGAATACACAGGTAAATAAATACAAACATCATCGCCAGCTGTAAAATCACAAGCTGAAGATACAGGGCAGAAAAGTTCAAAACTTTTATTTTTTTTCAAAAAAAAATAAAAAAAAATAATAAAAAAAAAATATATAATGAGCAGCAATTCCAGTCCCTCCAGGCTCCTGTGAAACATATTCGGATATCTGATTGTCTGCAGGAATACACAGGCAAGGCTACGGGCTGGAAAGTTCAGGCAGGAGGCCGGCGGCCATACTGGAGGTCAACCAATGTCCGGTATTGTATCGGATGTTTTTTTTTTTTTTTTTAGTTACCATAAAACTTAACTTTTGGATCACAAAATTACATTAACCATTGTGAACCCTTGCAAGTTCAGATAGGCCAATCCTACACATGAGGAGCACGTTGGCTAAAAGATTTTGGCCAACACCAATCTAAGGCTGCTTTCACACATCCGGTTTGAGCAGTGCGTCTCAATCCGGCTGTGAAACCTATGCAACGGATGTGGCGAAAACACCACATCCTTTGCATAAGTTTTTACATGCGGCCCGTCCGTTTTTTTTCCGGTTGCGGCACGCTACTAAGCATGCGCAGTGGAAGAAACCGCATGTGGCAGCCGGATGCGTTTTTTTCCGCATCCGGCGTCCATAGGCATGCATTGAAAAATGCGCCGCAGCGGTCGGATGCGGCGCGATGCATTTTTTTTGCCGGACAAAAAAACGTTACAAGATACATTGCCTCCGGCCGCCGCTTTACTTAATTTTGCCGCATCCGGAAAAAAACGGATGCAACGCAAAGCCATCAGGCACAATCCGGTAACAATGCAAATCTATGGGGATAAAACGGATGCGGTACCGGATCAGTTTTACCCGTTTTTTTCCGGGTTGTGCCTGATGGAAAAAAACTGATGTGTGAAAGTAGCCTAAGAGTGAAAAAAAATGGACTGATTTCCACCACTTTGGTCCATTTTTACCCTTGTATCAATTTTTCTTGTACAGAAACAATAGAGGTTACTTAAGCTTCTCCTGGCAAACAATGGATGCAAATTGGGTGCCATCCACAATTTTACAAGCCCATGGACTTGCACTGGCAACTTTAATCCATACCATGGATCAAATCAGACGTGTTTTTTTTTTTTTAGACCACTGTCCACAAAAAAATAAAATCCACTTGTTATGAAGAGCCCCATAACTTATAATGGGTAAGTGATCATGTGGAAGCCGGACGTCTGAATGTTGCCTCCTCCGACAGCCAGTTGTCACTATACTTGGGGGAACCAACAGAAGTTTGAAAAAGGGATGTGAACGGAGGAGAAAAAAAAACAAACTTAAAACTTGTGGGAAAAAGTTAAGAAATTACTGAACTTTGCATGAAAGAAATGTTGAAAAATGCCATTTAAAAGAAATGTCCAAGTAAATTAATAAAATCATGAAGCGGCGTTACAGATGGAGCGGTGTGCAGCACACACTTTTACAATGATTTACCTTGTGATGGTAGTGACCCTGCACCATTATAGTATATAGTTATTTTTGCCCTTCACCTCGGCCCGAGCAAACAAGACCCCTATTCCCCCCTCCACCTTGTATGCAACTCATTAGTTAGGACTGTATACTTTGTATAATACTGAATTCTCAACAACATGGTGACGAGTGACCTTAGACAATTCTACAGCTGTGGTACAAGTATGGAGGAGTCATCCATGTGTAAGGCAGAGTATTAGTATGTGCGCGTGGTCCATCGGCCACATCAGTAATCTGTGGCCTCCAGACGGAAGCTCTTAAAACTGCCTCCTACCTGACTCATTTTGATTGGCCAACTTACTGTGATGTCATCATTGCGGCATGACATACATGTGACGTCACATGACGGGAGGCATGAAGCAGTTCCTAAGAATCACCTCTACAAAGCATCCCTTTACGTAAGAGCATCTGCCAACTTACCCTGATCAGCCATCTTATACTAGACAGGCACCTTCCTTAAGGATAACCAGAATAGTACATAAATTTAATAAGACGGCCGCACGTCCGGCACCACCCATGAAAGCCGTGCCCATCTGTGAAGACCACAGCTCTTATTATAGGAGCAGTTTGAGACACTAGGAGCTTGAATTATTCTGTTCAGTAGTTTTAGGTGAACACCATGATGGCTCTGATGTATGGCACATTTCACCATCGTGTGTATTTGTCAGTAGTTTAGCATCACCTTATCCTGAGATTGATCCCGTCCCCTGCTTATAATACCGGACATATATCAGCCGCAGTGAACCAAAAACATAAAAAGGTCAAATTCAGACTCTGTAGATGTGATGGACGTGTAACTTGTATGTCTTTGGTCTTGGTACCTTCATACAACGAATGGTCATGTCAGGCTGCAATCACTACAGGGGTGTAGAGTTGTGGGGCTTCTGGCGATTGTTCCTCGGGTATGATCATGATAAGACCATGCTCCGTCTAGAAGGGGAATATTTGCAGTAACAGCAGAAGACCCCCCCCCCAATGCCAACAGACGCCAAGAATCAGTAAGTGTTGCTTGTCCTGAATAACACTGAAGTTAGCCAAGCCGGCCCAACTATGGGGCCACTGATGGTGTTCAAGGTGAAGTGAACTTGGGTGATAATCCTGTACCTGCCGCTCTCCATTCACAGTATCAGTCTCGTCATCAATACTAGTGCAAATACCTTAATAGCATTCATCCATCAGCATCATTCTTACTGACATAATACTGTGTTGTCAGGGCTGGATAGACCCATGTGCCCCTATTATATTTTGGACAGTTACCCTCTTACTGGCGTGTCCCTTTAACACTAGAAGTTCCAGGAATTTCGAGCTCCATAGGGTTCCAATGGTAGAAATGTCAAATGACCCCTCTCTGGGACTTCTACTGTTAAAGAGGACCAACCACCAGGATTTTCCTATATAAACTAAAGCCAGTGCTATACTGGCGCTATCATGCTGATTCTATACATACCTTTACTTGTGAGATCAGATATATAGTTTCTGAAATACAGGCAAGTAAAGTTTGTGAAATGCACTGTTGATTGATAGCAGCTACAGAATATCAAATAGGTGGGTCGGGTTTTGTTAGTGTTACCGCCCGTCTGCCTCTTTCCTCCCTCCTCCTAAAATAACAGACATCGGGAGGAAGGACAGACCAGCAGACAGGGACGGGAAAAACTAGCAAAACCCGACCCACCTATTAGATATTCTGTAGCTGCTATCAATCAAATAACAGTGCATTTCACAAACTTTACTTGCCTGTATTTCAAAAACTATACATCCGATCTCACATCTAAAAGGTATGTATAGAATCAGCATGATAGTGCCAGTATAGAACTGGAAAATTCTTGGTCCTCTTTAAAAGAATATTCCCATGATACAAAGGTGACATTCACACATCTGTGTTTCACCGTCAGAGAAATGGACCGATATTTTTTTCCCTCAGTAGTCATCTTAATTGTTTCAGTTTTTTTCCTGCATCCGGTTTCACAGAAGCAAGACTGAGCTGCCTTTTTTTTTAACTTAAGGAAACATGGATGAAAAAGTGCAGGATAAATGTTTTCCATGTAACTTTCTTTTATACGGATTCCCATAGACTTTAATGCAAAGCGGATGAAAATGGATCTGACCTATTTTTAAGTGATGTGTGTATGGATCATTTATACTTTACGGGTCTGTGTGCTCTACGGGAAAAAAACGGACCTGTACTAAGGAAGTGTGACCCATCAATAATATCTTATGACTTACTGACTGGTGAGAGTCTAAAGGGGGCTTTACACGCTACGATATCGTTAATGTTTTATCGTCGGGGTCACGTTAGTGACGCACATCCGGCATCATTAACGATATTGCAGCGTGTGACATTTACCAGCGACCGTAAGCGACCTCAAAAATGGTGAAAATCGTTCACCATGGAGAGGTAAACCCAAAACCAAAAATCGGTAACGGTTGATTATCGATGTTGTTCGTCGCTCCTGCGGCAGCACACATCGCTGTGTGTGACACCGCAGGAGTTAGGAACGTCTCCTTACCTGCCGCAATGCGGAAGGAAGGAAGTGGGCGGGATGTTCGTCCCGCTCATCTCCGCTTTGATTGGCCGGCTGATTAGTGACATCGCGGTGATGCCGAACGTCCCTCCCCCTTGATGGAGGGATTGTTCAGCAGTCACAGCAACGCCGCCGACCAGGTAAGTGCGTGTGACGCTGCCGTAGCGATAATGTTCGCTACGGGAGCGAACACACGATATCGCACACGACGGGGGTGGGTGCTTACACGCTCAATATCGCTAGCAATTGCTAGCGATGTCGTAGCGTGTAAAGCCCGCTTTACTGATGGAGATACAATACCTAGAAGGGAAAGGTATCGCATATCACACATTATGATTAGTGTGGATGCAACATATGGGAACCCGACCAACTATGAGAATTAAGGCCTAGCACACTAGTTTTACTGCTTTTCCACTGCAGGAGTGCCACCGTGGCCATGGTCTGTGCAGGGAACGGCACTATGGCCCTGTTCGGTGGGTGACCAGGAGCGTTACTGTACCATAAAAGCTCAGCAAGGCGACGCACCAATACTATCGATGACCTATCTAAACCAGAATACGAGAAAACCAGCTTAAGAACATCTGTGACCAGTATTCCCAGTTACTGACTGCAGAGAACTACAGCAGCTACACTCACTTGGATGAAACAGTAGTCTGCCAGGGAAGAGACTTTGGCTTCTTCATTCCTAAAATTATTGGGGGTCCTGATATTTGGGAGTAGGCTCATCAATAACAAGGTCTTATTATACTCCCCTTTATAGCAACATAACTTGTGTTTTCAAGACTCCTTCTGCTTACAGAATCATTACGCCTGGTCCATGAATGCCTCCTATCTGGAAGATCTACACACACCGTGCCCGCTGCGATCAGCACAAGGTGCTATGGGGCAACCATCGCGTGTGCCACGTTCCCGGCGTTGTGCCTGCACGTCACTGGAGCCAGCGTGCGACATCCATTCTTGTGAGTGATCTAGAAAGAAGCAGCCTCTTCTATACACATCAACATCCTTTAAATATATTTATATATATAAAATGTTCTATAAAAAAAGTTTTTACCCCCTGTATTGTGATCTAGGATTCCAGAAAGGACCACTGAGCCGGCAAGAATTAAAGTGCGAACAGAAAAAAAATAATATTTATATGTCCGCTCGTGTGGACTGATTCTTCATAGCCCTTAACGAATCCTCTTCATTCAAAGAAAGATTGTAAAATCGGACTCTACGTATTCTCCGTCTTGTGTGCTGGCAGGGAAATCCGCAGAAGCGGAAGGTCACCACTAAGAGCTGCTGAGCCATCTTATAGCTCCATCTTAACTCCGTTTATGAAAGGCAAGCCTGTGGGAACGTTTCTTTTATAATCGACGTATGCTTGCCCAAAGAAGTGGATCAGCGAGAACTCCTCCTCCTCAACCCGCTCACGGAAAAACCTCCAGGACGCCAAAGTATAGCCGATCAGACAGACGGGATTACAGAGCAGAACCTGTAGACATGCAAGAGAAATCTGGGTAAACATATGTTTTATTGGTTACATGGGGGCAGTATTATAGTAGATATATTCCTGTAAATAGGGGCACTATTGTAGTAGTTATATTCTTGTACATAGGAGGCAGTATTATAGTAGTTATATTCCTGTACATAGGGGCAGTATTATAGTAGTTATATTCCTGTACATAGGGGGGCAGTATTATAGTAGTAATATTCTTGTACATAGGGAGCAGTATTATAGCCGTTATATTCTTGTATATAGGGGTAGTATTAGAGTAGTTATATTCTTGTACATAGGAGCAGTATTATAGTAAATTATTCCTGTACATAGGGGCAGTATTATAGCAGTTATATTCCTGTACATAGGGGCAGTATTATAGTAGTTATATTCCAGAACATAGGGGCAATATTATAGTAGATATATTCCTGTAAATAGGAGGCTGTATTATAGTAGTTATATTCTTGTACATAGGAGCAGTATTATAGTAGTTATATTCTTGTATATAGGGGTAGTATTATAGTATATATAGTCTTGTACATAGGGGGCAGTATTATAGTAGTTATATTCTTGTACATAGGAGGCAGTATTATAGTAGTAGTTACACATTCTTCTTCCGAGGACAGTAGTGTGACCCAGCACCTGCACGCTTTATACGAAAGACCATTATAAAAAAAATATATAACCTAGCAATGATTTTATTATTGCTCCGATTTGCTTTTTACAGGAAATCTTTTATTTCCATTAATTACAGGATGTGGAGACAGCATGTGTTTTATTGTCAGGCATTAATAAGACTATTATATTTATAATTGTGAGTAAAGAGCAGTAATAATGGAAATGTGCACTTAGAACTATACATTTTTGTTAGAAGTTCAATGATCATGAGTTCAGAACAAGTTTGGAGGCGGCTACGACCACAGGCGAGTAAAGGGAACCTGTGGAGTTTGATAATTCTATTTATGCAGATGTAGGGTTAATCTGCAGGTTAATAGTGTTATGAAGGTGCCCAGCCATTGTACTGAACGTGCTGTTTTCAGAGAGAAAATGAACTTAATTCCTCCCAGGAGCCGCCAGCTTTCAGTCTTGCAGGCGTGGACAGATTAGGCTAGGTTCACATTTCCGTTGTTTTGCATCAGTCACATGCGTCAAGCAACGCATGTTACATGTGACTGATGCGTTGTACAACGGATGACAAAGAACAGAAATCATTGTCGGACTCCGTTGTGTGCGGGGGACGGAGCCGAGCGGGGCCGTGGCGCTGAGGACATCAGTGCCGCGGGGACTGCAGGGCTGGGGACAAGTGAGTGTGTGTGTGAGTGTGTACACATGCGGAGTGCGGGAGGATGCGGAGCCGAGTGGGGAAGTGTCGGGCTCCCTGCACACGTATCCAGGGTAAATATCGGGTAACTAAAAGCAAAGAACTTTTTGCTTGGTTAGCCGATATTTATCTTGGATACCAGCGTACACCACTTAGCGCTGGCTCCCTGCACACGTAACCAGTGTAAATATCGGTTAACTAACCAAAGCGCATTGCTTGGTTACCCGATGTGTATCCTGGTTACGGGTGCAGGGAGCCAGAGAGAGCATGCGCAGCGAAATCCTATGGATTGCGCTGCTCAAACGACGTTACAGGCTGCGTTGCTCCTGCCCGGTGGTCAGTTAAAAAACGACTGACAGCAACGCAGCGCAGCCTCATCAGTCGCAGTCCGTCACTAATAGAAGTCTATGGGGAAAGAAGGGAATTTTGTTTACTTACCGTAAATTCCTTTTCTTCTAGCTCCAATTGGGAGACCCAGACAATTGGGTGTATAGCTATTGCCTCCGGAGGCCACACAAAGTATTACACTTAAAAGTGTAAGGCCCCTCCCCTTCTGGCTATACACCCCCAGTGGGATCACTGGCTCACCAGTTTTAGTGCCAAAGCAAGAAGGAGGAAAGCCAATAACTGGTTTAAAGACCAATTCAATCCGAGGAAACATCGGAGAACTGAACCATACCACATGAACAACATGTGTACCCGAAAAAACAGAAAAAACCCCGAGAAAACAGGGCGGGTGCTGGGTCTCCCAATTGGAGCTAGAAGAAAAGGAATTTACGGTAAGTAAACAAAATTCCCTTCTTTTTCGCTCCGAATTGGGAGACCCAGACAATTGGGACGTCCAAAAGCAGTCCCTGGGTGGGTAAAAGAATACCTCGTGATAGGGCCGTCAAACAGCCCTTTCCTACAGGTGGGCAATCGCCGCCTGAAGGACTTATCTACCTAGGCTGGCGTCTGCCGAAGCGTAGGTATGCACCTGAAAATGCTTGGTAAAAGTATGCAGACTCAATCAGGTAGGTGCCTGACACACCTGCTGAGCCGTAGCCTGGTGCCGTAATGCCCAGGATGCACCCACGGCTCTGGTAGAATGGGCCTTCAGCCTTGAGAGAACCAGAAGCCCAGTAGAACTGTAGGTTTCAAGAATTGGTTCCTCGATCCCCCGAGCCAGGGTGGATTCAGAAGCTTGCGACTGTTTACGCCGACCAGCGACAAGGACAAAGAGTGCATCCGGGTGGCGCAGGAGCGCCATGCGGGAAGTAGAACCTGAGTGCTCTCACCAGAACCAACAGATGCAAATCCTTCTGAAATTGATGGACTGGACGAGGACACAAAGAAGGTGAGGTGATATCCTGATTGATATGAAAGTGGGATACCACCTTAGGGAGAAATTCCGGAATCGGACGCAGAACTACCCTGTCCTGGTGAAGGACCAGGAAGGGAGATTTGTATGAGAGCGTTGCTAGCTCGGAAACTGTCCTAAGAGACGAGACCGTTACTAGAAGGCCACTTCCCGAGAAAAGCGGGAAGGGAGACCTCTTTCAAAGGCTCGAAAGGCGGCATCTGGAGAGCAATTAGAACCTTGTTCAGATCCCAGGGCTCTAACGGCCGCTTGTACGGAGTGCTGAGACGACAAACTCCCCGTAGGAACGTGCGTACCTGAGGAAGTCGTTTCTGAAAAAATACAGATAGCGCTGAGACTTGTCCCTAAAGGGAACTGAGCGACAACCCTTTTTCCAACCTAGATTGCAGGAAGGAAGGAAACAGACGATGCAACCGGCCAGGGAGAAACACCCTGCGCCGAGCACCGAGATAAGAATATCTTCCACGTCCTGTGGTCAATCTTGGCGGACGTTGGTATGCTAGCCTGTCTCATGGTGGCAACCACGTCCTGAGGTAATCCTGACGACACTAGGTTCCAGGACTCAATGCCACACCATCAGGTTGAGGGCCGTAGAATTCAAATTTGGAAGAATGGCCCTTGAGACAGCCAGTCTGATTGGTCTGGTAGTGCCCCCGGTTAGCCTACCGTGAGGCACCACAGAACCGGGAACCACAACATCCTCGGCCAATCTGTAGCGACGAGGATGGCGCGGCCGCAGTCGGTCCTGATCTAGCGCAGCACTCTGGGCAACAATGCCAGAGGTGGCACATAAGGTAGCTGGAACTGCGACCAATGCTGAACTAAGGCGTCTGCCGCCAGAGCTCGATGATTGTGAAACCGTGCCATGAAGCTGGCACATTGTTGTTGTGCCGTGACGCCATTAGATCGACGTCCGGCCTCTGTCAGCGGCGCCAGATCTCCTGAAACCCGTCCGGGTGAAGAGACCATACCCTTTCGGCCACACCCCGGCGACTTAGGAAGTCAGCTTCCTAGTTTTCCACGCCTGGGATGTGAACTGTGGATATGGTGGATGCCGTGTCTTCCACCCACATCAGAACCTGCCGGACTTCCTGGAAGGCTTGCCGGTTGCGCGTTCTTCCTTGGTGGTTGATGTATGCCACCGCTGTGGAGTTGTCCGACTGAAGTCGGATTTGCTTGCTGTCCAGCTGCTGTTGGAAGGTTTGTAGGGCAAGATACACTGCTCTGTGTTCAAGAACATTGATCTGAAGGGTGGACTCTTGCTGAGTCCACGTACCCTGAGCGCTGTGGTGGAGAAAAAACTGCTCCCCACCCTGATAGACTCGCGTCTGTCGTAACTATCGCCCAGCATGGGGATAGGAAGGACCTTCTTTTTGACCATGAGGTGGGAAGAAGCCACCACCGTAGAGATTCCTTGGCCGCCTGAGAAAGAAAGACGACTCTGTTGAGGGAGGTCGACTCCCCGTCCCATTGGCGGAGAATGTCACATTGTAGTGGACGCAGATGAAACTGCGCGAAAAGAACTGCCTCCATTGCTACCATCTTACGTAGGAAGTGCATGAGGCGTCTCAATGTGTGCGACTGGTTCTTAAAGAAGAGATTGCAGCCCGTAGTGAATGCTGTTTGTCTAGCGGAAGCTTCACTATCGCTGAGAGAGTATGAAACTCCATGCCTAGATATGTTAGCGATAGGGTCGGGGTCGGATCTGACTTCAAAAAGTTGATGATCCACCCAAAACTCTAGAGAGTCTCCAGCGCAACGTTCGGGCAGTGTCGGCATGTTTCCTAAGAGAGTGCCTTGACAAGTAGATCGTCTAAATATGGGATCACAGAGTGACCCTGAGAGTGCAGGACTGTGACTACTGCTGCCCTGACCTTGGCGAAGACCAGTGGGACTGTCGCTAGCCGGAAGGTAGAGCTACGAACAGAAGGTGTTCGTCTCCTATAACGAAGCGTAGAAACGCTAGTGCTCTGGATCAATCGGCACGTGTGGATAAGCATCCTTGATGCCTAATGATGCTAGGAAATCTCCTTGGGACATTGAGGCGATGACATGGCGGAGGGATTCCATCCGGAACCGCCTGGTGTCCCCGAGCTTGCTGAGCAGTTTTAGATCCAGAACGGGACGGAACGGCCCGTTCTTATAGGCACCGCAAATAAATTGGGGTAAAAACCGTGACCTTGTTCCTGAAGAGGAACGGGGGTCATCACTCTTTCTGCCTATAGAGTGCACCCTGTTTGCAGAAGAGCAGCGGCTCGGCCGGGAGGTGGAGAAGTTCTGAAGAATCGAGTTGGAGGACGAGAAGTGAGCTCTATCCTGTACCCGTGAGACAGAATGTCTCACACCCAACGGTCATTGACCTATGGCAGCTAAATATCGCCAAGGCGGGTGAGCCTGCTACCGACCGAGGATGCGGAGAGAGGAGGCCGCAAGTCATGAGGAAGCCGCCTTGGAAGCGGGTTTTCAGACTGTCTCTTTTTTGGGCGTGACTGAGCCCGCCAAGAATCTGAGCTCCTCTGATCCTTTTGAGTCCACATTGGACGAGGAAAAATGGGACCTGCCCGAGCCTCGAAAAGACCGAAACCACGACTGCCTCCTGCTCTGTTGGGGTTTGTTGTGTCCGGGCTGAGGAAAGGATGAATCCTTACCCCTGGACTGTTTAATGGTTACATCCAAACGCTCACCAAACAGTCGGTCAGCAGAAAAAGGCAACTGGTTAAGCAACCTTTTTTGGAAGCAGAATCTGCCTTCCATTCACTTAACGAGCAGACCAGGCTCTGCTTAAAAACACGGAGCAGCGGAGGCTACTGCCGTACGGTTCGCAGAGTCTAGGGCAACCTGAATCGCGTAAGAAACAAATGCAGACATTTGAGAGGTTAAGGATGCCACCTGCGGCACAGATGTACGTGTAACCGTGTCAATCTGTATAAGACAAGCTGAAATAGCTTGGAGTGCCCCAAGGGTGAGAATGCTGGAGCCAACGGTGCGCCGACAGTCTCATAGATGGATTTAGATCAGAGATCCATCTGTCTGTCAGTGGCATCTTTAAGTGCAGCTCCATCTCCCACTGCCACTATGGATCTGGCTACAAGCCTGGAGATTGGAGGATGCCGCTTGGGACACTGGGTCCAGTCCTTGACCACGTCAGGGGGCAGGGATAACGTGTATCCTAAGCCGTTTGGAGAAGCGCATATCTGGATAAGTGTGGTGTTCCTGGACTGCCTCTCTGAAGGCAGAGTGGTCCAGAAAAATACGTGAAGCTGACTCCTACACTGGAGGAGCTGGGTGAGAAATAACCAACATTCTATTGATGAACGCTATAAGATTATTCACTATGGCGTCACCATTAGGTGTATCCAGATTGAGAGCGGTCTCAGGATCAGAATCCTGAGCCGCTACTTCCGCCTCATTACACAGAGAGTCCTTCTGCTAGGACCCTGATGAAACCGAGGGCCGCTCATAGTGAGCCCGCTTAGGCTGTCTGGGACTGACGTCTGTGCAGAGCCGTGACTCTGGGATGCGTGTGACATTCCCGGAGCTGTTAGTTGTTCACACTGAGGGGGGCCATGGATCAATGATTCAACAGTGCCCATGTTGTGAGAGACATGTCCGGACTGCTAGGCTTCTAGTATCATAGCCATAGTCTCAGAAAATCTGACAGTAAAAACTGCAGACACCATCCTCATCCTCTGGCCATTAGCAGAGACTCCGGCTGAGTTGGATATAATGGGGGTCTATGTAACCTGCCGGCCGTATAGCCGTACATGCTGTACCGGCTGCATAGAAAAACATGTGGTTCTGCACCTTTGTTTTACACAGAGAATATGCTGATAACTCCTCCGCACAATCCAGGAGGGTATATACAACGTGCGACCAAACAGTGCAATGTATATAGTACAAGCATATCTATAAGTGCACTTCTGCACTAATGGGGTTAGCACCACAGGTGCTGCTTAACGCCTGTTGCAGCGATTGTGTGACTATCAGAATGCCAGGGTCTTCCACACTTGTCTCTGTATCTACAGAAACTGACACTAATGGCTGCCGGCGTCCTTGTAGAGAAGGAAGCCGTGGGCGTGCCTGAGAAAGTGCGGGAATCCGGTTTCACAGTGCACACAGTGAGAGGGGTGGAGTATGCAAAACATACTCCAGCTCTCAGCGCTGCTGTGCTATGCAGCGTCACGCCCCTACCCTGACTGTCAGGCCTGTGGGCGGTAACGAAGGGAGACTAGGCCCAGAAGCCGGGGACTCGAGTTAATAAGCGCGGCCGGCATATCAGTGCTGGCCGGCGCGGAAGTCCCCGGCGCACCACAAATCCCAGCGGCGCCTTAAATAAAAATGGCAGCGGCGGTTAGCGCAGTAGTCACCCAATACACTAACACACCCAGCAACGCTGTGGTGTGCGATGGCACTAGTGCGGACAGCGCCGCTGTCCCTGGCGCACTAACACACCCAGCAGTGCTGCCGTGTGTCTGCGCGGTCCCCACAGGGACACAGAGTACCTCCATGTAGCAGGGCCATGTCCCTGAAGATACTCCGCTCCATGTCCAGCAGATACCAGGGGCTGTGGATGGAGCACGGCCTCAGTGCCTGGAGACCGATAGAATCCCACTTCACCCAGAGCCCTGTAAAAAGGGATGGGGAAGGAAGCAGCATGTGGGCTCCAGCCTCCGTACCCGCAATGGGTACCTCAACCTTAACAAACACCTCCGACATGAAGTGGGGTGAGAAGGGAGCATGCTGGGGGCCCTGTATGGGCCCTCTTTTCTTCCATCCGACATAGTCAGCAGCTGCTGCTGACTAAACAGTGGAGCTATGCGTGGATGTGTTGCCTCCTTCGCACAAAGCACAAAACTGGTGAGCCAGTGATCCCACTGGGGGTGTATAGCCAGAAGGGGAGGGGCCTTACACTTTTAAGTGTAATACTTTGTGTGGCCTCCGGAGGCAATAGCTATACACCCAATTGTCTGGGTCTCCCAATTCGGAGCGAAAAAGAAAAATGGATTCCTGCAAAATATTTTGCAGGATACCGTAATGCCTCAAGGCGACGGATTGTCACTGATACAAAACAACGGAAGTGTGAACCTAGCCTTAGTCACCACTCAATGTCAAGATTTTAGTGATGAACGTAAGAGCCGCCTAGTGCCGCAATATGCGTATAGCCGCCACTGTCATGGTTGTGACTAAGTGCTCGGGGCACAGCTGCATGACTGAATGCCGGCGGCTCATGGGAGGAATAAAGTTAATTTTCTCTTGGGTGCTGCCATCGCAATACTGTGGCCGGGAACATTCATAATGCCATTAACCTGCAGATTAACCCTGTACCTGCTTGTTAATAGCAGTATCAAAACACAACAGGTTCCCATTAACTGCAATCTGTGGTGGAACATAGCAAGTGTACAATTGCCCAGGAGGAAAATCATTACACAGTCCTCATAGAACTCAATAAGCAGTTCGTGTAATGCAAGTGCTCTGACACCGTTTGCAGTTCTGTGTATGGTCAAATTGTGCCTGGGATTTTAATGAATGGTTTTTCCCGAATAGTAAAAAAATAAATAAAAAAAAAAAAAAAAAAAAAAATAGACAGTTCAGGGACAGGGCAAAAGAGGGGGAAGATAACATATTTAGGATAGAAAATAGGTTTATACCTGAGTCCCAATGCTCCAGTAGAACCAACCCACATAGGACGGGTGTCTGAACCAGGAGTACACGCCGCTGGTCACCAGGGTGTGCGTTTCCGATTTCTCATTTTGAACGATGTGATTGAAATTGGATCCGGCTGTAAGCATTGCAGATTTCCTCAAAGACTCGCCGAAGATAACCATGAACAGCCCAATGATGCTCAGCCATGTGATCTGCTTCAGTTCTGTAAAGGAGGAGAATGCTGTCAAAATAGAGAAAACCGCCAAACCTCCACACTGCAGTACCATCTGGTTACTGCTATGCTGGTTATGTCACTTTAAAAGGGACTGTCAGCACAGAATGACTGTTCAAACTGAGCACAGGCGCTTGGTGCATCATGGCGGGGCCAAGTATTTAAGTGCACCTTCTCACAAGGAGTGAGTGCAGAAATGGGACCTGCATCTAGCAGATGCATCTCATGTCTTAAATTATGAATACCCTTGGGGGCTTAGACCAACAAGTTTTTGGATTGACTCAATGTATATAAGATTAAAAATATCCCATTATTTTGCATATAAAGCAAAAAAAACACAAAAAAACCCTCTGTGTGAGTTCATTCTTCAAATCAAATGTTCCCTTCCGATCTACCTTCTCGTCTACCAGTCGTCAATTGGGAAGAATGAACTGGCTCAGTTACAGGAGAGTGGTAGAGGGCTGAACACTCTCAGGGTTGGTCGGCAGATCCAGTAACTGACGACCCATCATACATGGCCACTACCGGTCGGCTGCTGAGCGAGCATGCACCTGGATAAATGGTTTTCTCTATAGTGAACTCTAGCCAGGAGGAGATGGCGGCCATCGTGTACTCCACACTGTGATTCAGCAGGAAGGAGTCCAGAGACAGGCTTTTAGGATTGTTCATTGCTGTAATCAAATATTCCGAGTAGTGGAAAAATGAGAGCGAGCAGATGTACCTGGAAGAGAGGACGTCAGATCAGCATGGAATCAAAATCATCAATAGCGGATTGCTAAACCTAAGGCTGCTTTCACACTGCATTATGACCTACGTTCACTGGTCTCGTTGGCGCTTCCGTCCAAACCCCCCCCCCCCCGCAAAATGTGTTTCGAACGCATGTGCCGACGGGGCCATTGTCTGTAATGGAGCAGACGGAGTCACTGTGTGCTCTGTTTTGCACCATTTTCGGGCTTATACGCTTACTGCAGGTGGATACCAAGACGTAGTAGATTGTGTCTGTGTGTCCGCCTCCAGAAAGCGTATCCGCCCGAAAATGGTGCACGACAGAGCACACAGCGACTCCATTACAGTCAATGGCCCCGTTGGCGCATGTGTCCAAAACACAAATTACGGGAGTGGAAGGGGGGGGGGGGGGGGGGGTGTCGGGACCAGTAAACATATGGAATAACGCAGTGTGAAAGGACCCCAAGGCTGAGCTGAGCGCACACTGTGCAGTTTTTGACTAGGAAGCCCGCAGTGATATACAGTACCTGCTAAGTTATTAAGAGCTTAAAACTCATCTACTCGTTGTGGAAATTTTACACATATAGACATACGATGTGGATTTTACATGGAGTCCGTCACTCCCTAAAATGCCTTTTATACAAACTATACAGTGATATACTGGACGCCGACCCCTATAGAAATCATACTAGCACTGTGCCTGTTGGAAAAGTAACTTAAGCGGTGCACTCACGGCGTGGCCATCAGCTGGGTGCACCGCTACGCTCCCTCAATTTGCGTCTTCAGGGCTGCCATAGTCTGATGGATAGAGTGAATCCTGCCTGTGTGCACAGATACTGGAAGTGCCGGCCACACTCCCACTATGCAACAAATTTACTATGTTTGCCAAAAAAGAGTCTGAGATCTACAGACTCATGACTGGCTTACATTTCATTTTGTACTACACAGACTGCTCCCAAAAAAGTTCCATTTACACTATCCACAAAAAGTTAGGGATATTTGGCTTTCAGCTGAAACAATCTGCTGAGGTTCGGCATTGCACTCTTCTTGAAGGGCGGCCCTCAGGTCATTGAGGTTCTGGGGTACAGAGTTACAGCCTCTACACAGCGGTTTTCTTTGTGATTCAGGTCCACCAGTCTCCAGCAACCGTTCCCTAATGATGCGACCTCGATGAGCTGGAGCACTGTGTAGTATTCACCATCTGGTTCCGAGGAGAACTGTTCACAATGAAGTGGTCATCGGAGTGGGATGTGGCCAAAGTACGTCCACTTCTCTGCCTTTCTGTGACTCTTCCAGTCTCTCTGCGTCTCTGTACAACCTGCTGGTGACACTCTGTGACACTTATCTCAGTGGCCACTTCTGTCTGAGAACATCCTGCTTGAACCCTCACAATGGCGCTGTACTGCTGAAATTGTTCAGTGTCGTCTTGGTCTCCTGATGTCAAAATGTGAACAGTATGATGAGGAGGACGGTTTAATACCAATTCTAATTCCCTGAAATTTACTGGGTGATTCATGGATCAAACACCTGTTGTGAATTTTGCCATTAGGCTCCTTGTTAGAGAACAGCAAGTTGTGCAAAAAATACTCAAACATTGAACATGAGCATCCAAAAGATTAGAGAAGGTCACCTGAAAAGGTTAGAGGGCATTGTAAGGTCATCCTAAAATGTCACTCGAAAGCCAAATATCCCTAACTTTTTGTGAGTAGTGTGTGATGAGAGTCGTGCACCTTTTTGAAAATTCGGAACACTATACTCGAGTGGACTTTGGGTTCAAGACTGGAGCGAGTGTGCATCCAAATCACCAGATACATCAATGTCCATACACTTTTCAGCCAGGTAGGCTATAGATATTGATGGTGGGCCTCTGTGAGCCCCCTTCCTCTGACACGTCAGCAGCTCCCAGTGGTGCAGCCTCAGGCTTGGACCCGTAATGTTAAAAAAAAAAAAAAAGGGTAAATAATCCATGTGACCAATTTTGGGGCATACAGACTTACCACCCGAAGTGCCTCCATGGTGTCTGAGTGATGCCCATTAACAAGCCACAGCCAAACGCGAAGCCTAAGAAGGCAGCTCTGATGGCGACCTGCGGGCAAAGACAACACATGGTATAAGTGATGATACAAGAGATCTGATCATTAGTGACAAGCCCACCTGTCTCACAGCCCGGCCCCCCGCTGCTCTGCTGTGTTTAGTCTGATCTCTGTAATCCTTTTAGAAATCTCCTGCAATCTGTTAACCTCTTCCTTCCTGCACAACATGAGGTAAGCTGTACTTAAAGGGGTTGTGCAGATAGCTCTGTGGTCTATTAGGAACGTCATAGACTGGAGAGTCTGAATGAAAGGGGGGCAGAGGACTCACTGCCACTATGTTATACTATGATGTGCATTGGCAATAATGGGGGTCCAGGCAGTGAGATCTGTGAAGGGCACGGGCTGCAGTTTATACACTGACATAATCCACCACTATGCACTGACCCTATAACAGTACAAATGAGGAGGCAATCTGATGTCTATAGCTCAGTGGTGCTGGCATAACAACCCTAGTTTGTGATCCTGACTCCCATTTGCTCTCCCTGTTGCAAAGGGTCACTTCATGCCCCCCGATGCCCCCCCCAACTCTCTCTTGTGCCCCCATCTCCCTCCTCCTGCCCCTGATTGCCCATCCTGCCCCTGCTTCCCCTTATGGCCCTGCTCCCCCTTGCCCCCCACTTCCCTTCTCCAGTTTCCTTATCGTGCCCCATGCTTCCCCCCCCCCCCCACCTCCGTGCCCCATGCTTCTCCCCCCCCCCCTCCGTGCCCCATGCTTCTCCCCCCCCCCCTCCGTGCCCCATGCTTCTCCCCCCCCCCCTCCGTGCCCCATGCTTCTCCCCCCCCCCCCTCCGTGCCCCATGCTTCTCCCCCCCCCCCCTCCGTGCCCCATGCTTCTCCCCCCCCCCCCTCCGTGCCCCATGCTTCTCCCCCCCCCCCCTCCGTGCCCCATGCTTCTCCCCCCCCCCCCCTCCGTGCCCCATGCTTCTCCCCCCCCCCCCTCCGTGCCCCATGCTTCTCCCCCCCCCCTCCGTGCCCCATGCTTCTCCCCCCCCCCTCCGTGCCCCATGCTTCTCCCCCCCCCCCTCCGTGCCCCATGCTTCTCCCCCCCCCCCTCCGTGCCCCATGCTTCTCCCCCCCCCCTCCGTGCCCCATGCTTCTCCCCCCCCCTCCGTGCCCCATGCTTCTCCCCCCCCCTCCGTGCCCCATGCTTCTCCCCCCCCCTCCGTGCCCCATGCTTCTCCCCCCCCCCTCCGTGCCCCATGCTTCTCCCCCCCCCCTCCGTGCCCCATGCTTCTCCCCCCCCCCTCCGTGCCCCATGCTTCTCCCCCCCCCTCCGTGCCCCATGCTTCTCCCCCCCCCCTCCGTGCCCCATGCTTCTCCCCCCCCCCTCCGTGCCCCATGCTTCTCCCCCCCCCTCCGTGCCCCATGCTTCTCCCCCCCCCCTCCGTGCCCCATGCTTCTCCCCCCCCCTCCGTGCCCCATGCTTCTCCCCCCCCCCTCCGTGCCCCATGCTTCTCCCCCCCCCTCCGTGCCCCATGCTTCTCCCCCCTTCGTGCCCCATGCTTCTCCCCCCCCCCTCCGTGCCCCATGCTTCTCCCCCCCCCCTCCGTGCCCCATGCTTCTCCCCCCCCCTCCGTGCCCCATGCTTCTCCCCCCCCCCTCCGTGCCCCATGCTTCTCCCCCCCCCTCCGTGCCCCATGCTTCTCTCCCCCCTTCGTGCCCCATGCTTCTCCCCCCTTCGTGCCCCATGCTTCTCCCCCCTCCGTGCCCCATGCTTCTCCCCCCCCGTGCCCCATGCTTCTCCCCCCCCGTGCCCCATGCTTCTCCCCCCCCCGTGCCCCATGCTTCTCCCCCCCCCTCCGTGCCCCATGCTTCTCCCCCCCCTCCGTGCCCCATGCTTCTCCCCCCCCTCCGTGCCCCATGCTTCTCCCCCCTTCGTGCCCCATGCTTCTCCCCCCTCCGTGCCCCATGCTTCTCCCCCCCCCCCTCCGTGCCCCATGCTTCTCCCCCCCCCTCCGTGCCCCATGCTTCTCCCCCCTTCGTGCCCCATGCTTCTCCCCCCTCCGTGCCCCATGCTTCTCCCCCCCCCTCCGTGCCCCATGCTTCTCCCCCCTCCGTGCCCCATGCTTCTCCCCCCTTCGTGCCCCATGCTTCTCCCCCCCCCTCCGTGCCCCATGCTTCTCCCCCCCCCTCCGTGCCCCATGCTTCTCCCCCCCTCCGTGCCCCATGCTTCTCCCCCCCCCCCCTCCGTGCCCCATGCTTCTCCCCCCCCCCCTCCGTGCCCCATGCTTCTCCCCCCCCCTCCGTGCCCCATGCTTCTCCCCCCCCCCTCCGTGCCCCATGCTTCTCCCCCCCCCCTCCGTGCCCCATGCTTCTCCCCCCTCGTGCCCCATGCTTCTCCCCCCTTCGTGCCCCATGCTTCTCCCCCCCCCCCTCTGTGCCCCATGCTTCCCCGCAGCGCACGCTGTACCTGGTAGAGATGAGCCCGGTAGAGGAGCAGCAGGACGCCGTTCACCACTGCCACAAACACTGCGAGCGTTATTCTTCCTGGGGCGCTGCCCAGCAGGCTCTGCCCGGGCTCCGTGTACCTGCTGGTGATAAACGGTAGTGAGATGACCGACACACCGAGCACGAAACTGAGCACACTAACTCTGCCCTCCACTACCAGCCCACTGCCGGCCATCTTGGAGGAGGCAAAGAGGAAGCCGGGCACGCACTTCCGATCCGCTGTCTGACGTCAGGACGCATATTAGGAGGAGGTGTTCCTCATGATCGCCATCTGCTGGGCGCATATCGGTAGTGCAGCGCTCTTACATGTGCGGAGCTCCTTGCTGCAGTGGACGGGAATGAACCACAGGATTTACATTAATTTTACATTAATACAGTTTTGTGTCATTATAAGTTTTGAATTCCACTTGGTGTATTCATTACTTACTGTTTTCAAGATCTCAGCTTGCTGTCAGCGAATGACAACTTCCAAATGTGGAACTTAAATAAATAAATGGAACTTGAAGCTCAAGGACAGAAATACAAAATATAATGCATGGCTCCCCCCAAACCATGATGACCTCCCTTGTGGAAAAGTAGCTTAAGTGCCCCCTGAGAAACCAGGGCCTATAGATGATCCCTACCTCTGCCCCTGTATAGGTACAGGACCTGGTGACGGGATCATTACATCACAGGACTGAGGAGAAAACATCCCAATGTCCCCCCACACAGAATGTTAGGTGCAGGGGACATAAATAGGTGACATTATTGTGTGTGGATAAGAAGGAAGGTGTGGACACCAGGCCGTGAGGACTCCGTACCCCTTTGCCATTGAGACCCAGTGCTTGTAGACCACTTCGGGCGGTGTGTGTGACACTTAGGCCTAAAGGGGGTGTTACACGCTGCGTTATCGCTAACGATGTCGCTGGTGAAAGCTCCCGCCCTCATCATTTGTGCATCACGGGCAAATCGCTGCCTGTGGCTCACAATATTGTTAGAAAAGAGAAAAAGTCCAGCTCACCAACCGTCCTGCTGATATTATCCAGTTCCTGCACACGGAATATGGCTAGGCAGCCGTACAATGTAGAAAAAAAGCAGCAAATTTCCAGCGCCAGGAGAAGCTTAATTAAAAGTCCACTTTATTATGAAAAATAAAAAAATAAAAAAATAAAAATAAATAAATAAAAATAAAAAACAACGTTTCGACGCTCAGGTCTTAATCATGTTCTGAACATGATTAAGACCTGAGCGTCGAAACGAGTTGTTCTGTAACCCATCCGACATATGCTGTACCTGCTGTTTTTTATTTTATTTTTCATAATAAAGTGGACTTTTAATTAAGCTTCTCCTGGCTCTGGAAATTTGCTGCTTTTTTCTACAATATCGTTAGGAGCCGTCACACGGACTTACCTGCCTAGCGACGTCGCTGTTTGCCTGCGAACCGCCTTCTTTCTAAGGGGGCGGTTCGTGCAGCGTCACAGCGGCGTCACTAAGCGGCATGCCCAATAGAAGCGGAGGAGCGGAGATGAGCGGACGTAACATCCCGCCCACCTCCTTCCTTCCGCATTGCCAGTGGCCGCAGGTAAGCTGCAGTTCGTCGTTCCTGAGGTGTCACACGTAGCGATGTGTGCTGCCTCGGGAACGACGAACAACCTGTGTGCTCAAAAATCAACGATTTTTTAAAAAGGAACGATGTGTCAACGATGATAAGGTGAGTATTTTCCATCGTTAACAGTCATTCGTAGCTGTCACACGCAACAACATCGCTAACGATGCCGGATGTGCGTCACGGAATCCGTGACCCCGGCGATATATCGTTAGATACGTCGCTGCGTGTGACGGGGCCTTAAGACACACGGCGAAAAAAATGGGGAGAGTGGATTGCGATAAAACAACGCACTCCACTCGGACCAATATTAGCCTATGTGTCAGCACCCATGAGCGATTATTTTCTCAGCCCTAATCGGACCGAGAAAACAATCGCAGCATGCTGCGACTGTAATGTGAGACTCTTTCTCTCGCACCCATTCAAGTCAATGGGGCGAGAGAAAAATTGCACTGCACTCGCGGTACACCGGTGTACCGCGAGTGCAGAGCGAGAATGGCAATAGCCGGCTCCGGAGGAGAGAGGGAGATAAATCCCTCCCTCCCCTCCGCAGCGCTGGCCCGCCCCTCTTCAGAGCAGGCACGCCCCCCGCAGCTGAGGTCCGCTTGCACAGTCGGACCTCAGTCACAGGGATACTAGCATGACACTCGGCTCTGCTGTACTGCCAGCGTGAGCCGAGTGTCATGCGAGGATCGCACTAGTGCCCCGTGTGGCCCCGGCCTACTGTACTCTTCAGGGTAGCGTCCAACACCCTGCAGCCGGGCGCCATCTTGGATGGTTCAGTGAAACACAGGACACCAGAGAGCTCTGGGCAAAATAATTGTAAACCTTTATTTAACTCTGTCACCTTCACGACAGACATGGCCACTCCTATCCAGTCCTGCTGCCGCTGTTTCCTGGGATACTTCGTCTAGCCTAGGTCTACCTGGGACCTAGTCTTCCAGCTGCCGGGCTAAACCTCTGCTTCACTGCCTGTTCTTCTCTCCATGGCTACCCGTGGTCCACTCACTGCCTCGAAAGGCTTCTCATTCATCGACTTCCCTGGGCCCTTCCCAAGGAACTCTCTCCCAGACACATCCGTCAAGTCCCTGGACTCTTCTATGGCTAACTTGAGGTGAGCCGTAGGCTCCGGACCCTTGGAGGATTCAGACGGGTTCCCTGACAGGTCCAAGTTGCAAAGCGCCATCCACACGCTCCAGGAACCCCACTGTAGAATTGATGTCTCTCCGGAATGTCTCTGTAGCCAACTCCCCTGGCTGGTTGTCACTTCTTGCACCTTTGCTCTCAGCTTTCTCAGTACCCAGGAAGCATCCGATACTACTAGACCTACACAACATTCCTATACGTACTTAATATACATTATACAATACAATTACTATAAAATACATATTATGCAGTAAAACATAGTATACAATAAAGCACATTAAACTCTTGGCCGCTAATTTGCGCCAACCACTGCACGGCTACATGTTGGAGGGAAAACTTGCAAAATCATCAGTGTATCAAATACTTATTTTCCTCTATCCACTGTGAGGTAGCACGGTCGGCTGCGCAGCAGAAGACACGGGATCCAGGCATTAAGGTTCACAGCACACGGTTTAATGTCCAAAACAAAAGTCCACAACAATATACATGTGCCTCTCCAGCAGAGAGCTCAGGAAGTTCTGTTCACTCCCTCACACCCGGCACACCTGCTCTCGTTCCTGTTTCCATTTAACCCTTCCTTCAGCCTGTAGGGAAACAGCATTAACCCTGGAGTGGATTTACTTTCTATCATGGAGGGAGCACAGCCGGGTCGAGACATACCGGCCGTCATAGATAACCCCGGTCACAGTCTCACATCCCCCCCCTCAGTTCAATCGTGCGGGGTTGAACTCTCGCCATCAAACACGGGCCGCGGGACAAGGCATCGGCGTTGCCCTGCAACCCACCGGCCCTATGTTCAACCGTAAACCGGAAGTTCTGCAGAGAAAGGAACCACCGGGTAACCCGGGCATTCCGTTCCTTGGCGGACCTCATCCAGACCAGTGGAGAGTGATCCGTCACCAAGCGAAACTGCCGTCCCAGCAGGTAATAGCGTAGGGACTCCAAGGCCCACTTGATCGCCAGGCACTCCTTCTCCACTACGCTATAATTCCGCTCGGGAGGGGTGAGCTTCCTACTTAAGAAGGTGACGGGGTGTTCCTCCCCCTGAACCACCTGAGACAGCACTGCCCCCAGGCCGATCTCTGAGGCGTCAGTCTGTACTATGAACTCCTTCCGGAAATCAGGGTGTACAAGAACGGGCTGTCCGCACAGGACCCCCTTCAGGGCCCGGAAGGAGTCCTCGGCCTGCGGAGTCCAGCGCACCATGACGGACTTCTTGCCTTTGAGAAGGTCCGTCAAAGGGGGCTGATAGTCCCGCAAAATCCTTTACAAACCTCCTGTAGTACCCCACGATACCCAGGAAGGCCCTAACCTGCTTCGTGGTCAGGGGTCTAGGCCACTTCTGGATCGCCTCAACCTTGTTAATTTGGGGCTTAATCACTCCTTGGCCTATCACGTAGCCCAAGTAGCGGGCTTCCGTGAGTCCCAACGCACATTTCTTGGGATTGGCTGTCAATCCGGCTGTTCGAAGCGCGTCCACCACCGCTTGTACCTGTTCCAAGTGGGTCTGCCAATCGGAGCTGTAAATAATGATGTCATCAAGGTACGCTGATGCATACGCCTGGTGGGGTTCCAGCACTAAGTCCATCAACCTCTGGAACGTGGCCGGAGCGCCATGTAACCCAAAAGGCAAGACAACATAGTGGAAGAGACCCTCCGGCGTAACAAAAGCGGTTTTCTCCTTGGCGGACTCCGTCAGTGGCACCTGCCAGTACCCCTTGGTCAGGTCGAGCGTGGTAAAATATCGCGCCTGTCCCAACCTATCAATCAGCTCATCCACCCGGGGCATGGGGTAGAGATCGAACTTGGATATTTCGTTCAATCTCCTAAAGTCATTGCAGAACCTTAAGGCGCCATCGGGTTTTGGTATTAGGACAATCGGACTAGCCCATTCACTCCGGGATTTTTCGATGACCCCCAGGCGTAACATTGTCTTTACTTCCTCCGATATGGCTTGTCGTCGAGCCTCCGGTACCCGGTATGACTTCAGGCGTACCTTCAGGTGGGGCTCGGTGACAATATCATGTCGTATCAGACTGGTCCTACCGGGCAGCTCGGAGAAGACATCGGGGTTCTGCTGAACCAACCGTCTGGCCTCTCGCCTCTGAGTCTTGGTGAGGGCTTCTCCAATCCTTACTTCCGGTTCATCCTCTCCGGAGGTCGCTGGAGCCGGATGTGAACGACCCGAAGAGGAGGGAGATGGGAAAAAAACAGCCATCAGGCTTTCCCGTTCCTGCCAAGGTTTTAATAGGTTGACATGGTATATTTGTTCAGGTTTCCGCCTAAAGGGCTGCAATACTTTATAGTTAACCACCCCGACTCTTTCCTTTATCTCGTAGGGGCCTTGCCACTGAGCCAGGAATTTACTCTCCGCCGTGGGGATTAATACCAACACCCGATCCCCGGGTTTAAAGGTCCGCACGGTGGCTTGTCTATTGTAGCGGCCGCTTTGCGCGGCCTGAGCCTCCTGTAAATGCTCCTTCACAATTGGCATGACCGCGCTTATGCGGTTCTGCATACCCAAAATGTGTTCAATCACACTTTTATGGGGGGTGGGCTCTTGCTCCCATGTTTCCTTTGCCAGGTCCAACAATCCCCGGGGATGTCGCCCGTATAACAATTCAAAAGGCGAAAACCCCGTGGATGCCTGTGGCACCTCACGGATGGCAAACATCAAATAGGGAAGCATCATATCCCAGTCTTTCCCGTCTTTTGAAATCACCCTTTTGAGCATGGTTTTCAGGGTTTTATTGAAACGCTCGACTAAACCGTCCGTTTGAGGATGATACACAGACGTACGCAACTGCTTGATCTGGAGTAGCCGGCATAGCTCTTTGGTCACTTTAGACATGAATGGGGTCCCCTGATCCGTAAGGATCTCCTTGGGCAACCCCACCCGGCAGAACACAGCAAACAACTCCCGAGCTATAAGCTTTGCTGCAGTATGTCTGAGAGGTATCGCCTCGGGGTACCGGGTGGCATAGTCAACGATCACTAGGATGTGTTGGTGCCCTCGAGCGGACTTTACGAGGGGCCCCACCAGATCCATCCCTATCCGTTCAAAAGGGACTTCTATAATGGGTAACGGTACCAACGGACTGCGAAAATGGGTCAGGGGTGCGGTAAGCTGACACTCCGGGCAGGTTTCGCAGAACCGTTTTACCTCCCCAAAGACCCCGGGCCAATAGAACCTTTGCAATATTCGCTCCTGCGTTTTCTTGACCCCTAGGTGGCCACTCATCAGGTGTTTATGAGCCAAGTCGAGGACCCGCCGGCGATGCGGCTGGGGCACCACCAACTGCTCTACCCCCACGCCCCGTATTTCATCTACCCGGTAGAGTAAATCCTGCTTAAGAGCGAAATGGGGGTACCTTACCTGGGCACCGGGCAGCTGTGCCACCCCGTCAATTACTGTCACCCGACTCCGGGCATGTATTAATGTAGGGTCCTGGAGTTGGGCTGTCCCAAACGTATCCGGGGACGCCTCCAACTCCGGGATGGGTTCGACCGTCTCAGCCTCTCCTCCCAATACCTCTAGGGGCGACCTATCGGGTTCACATTCTGTCCCTATCATGGGGACCCCTACGGCAGGTGTCCCGGATTCAGGATTGTAGGGCTCAGGTCCCGGACTGACCAATATCTGAGGAGACTTAGGGGGTCCCTTCCATAAAGTCCAAAAATAGGGCAGATCCCTTCCTAGGATCACGTCATAGGGAAGAGTGTTAAGAAGTCCCACCTCATGTTGCACCTGACCGCAAGGTGCTGTGATGGTGACAATCCCCGTGGGATAGTCTCGGCGGTCCCCATGTATGCAAACCACCCCCACGGTACGTCCTGTGGCCTTTACTTTAGCCCTCAAGGTGGATCGCACCAGGGTCACTAAGCTTCCGGAATCCAACAATCCTGTAACCGGACATCCATTCACCTGTATTTGGCACAAGTGGGGCTCAGTCTCTGGGGAGACCAGGTCAGCGGTACACACCACCTGAGCATACATTGAACCCCGCCGGGTAACCCCACAATCCATGGGCTCCGTGGTGAGTGGACACTGGGCTTCCATATGTCCCACCCGCTGGCACCGCCAACATCTAATGGGGACGGAAACCCCCTTGACGGGTTGTCGTTTAGGGTACAGAACCTTCCGGACCTCAGGAATGGTGGGCGCGGCCTCAGACGGGACGGTAGGGGACTCCTGCACCGTTGTCAGCGGTGGGTTCTTGGCCCTAGGCTTGGAGGGGCCGGACCGACGAGCGGTACGCAAAGTCTCAGTGTCCCGTATCAAGTCCTGCGTAGCCACATGCCGCTCTACCAGGGACACTAATTGGTCCAGGGTACTTGGGTCACCCTGTCCTACCCACCGTTGAACGGTGACGGGTAAAGTGCGCACAAAACGATCCACTACTACCCTTTCCACCATTTGCGCCGGGCTCAGAGTGTCAGGCTGCAACCACTTTTTTACAAGATGCAACAAGTCATAGGCCTGGGAGCGTACGGGTTTGGCTTCCTCATAGAACCACTGATTTACCCGCTGAGCCCGTACATAGGTATTCACCCCCAACCGAGCCAGTATTTCGGCTTTCAGGGTCACATAGTCAATAGCATCCTCGGTACAGAGGTCCAGGTACGCTTTTTGGGGTTCCCCCGTCAGATAGGGCGACAATACCTCAGCCCACTGGGGGGTCGGCAGCTTTTCCCGCTCGGCCACCCGCTCAAACACCGCCAGGAACGCTTCCACATCATCCCCCGGGGTCATCTTTTGCAACGCTTGTCTCACCGCTTTCCGGACGCTGCCGTCGTCACCCGGTCCCTGGGTTGTTGCTGCCGGTCCGGCACGGATCGACTTGGCCAGGAGAACCATCTGTTCTTGGTGCCTTTTTTCCTGCGCTTGTAAGGATTGCTGCTGACATTCCAACGCCCGGAGCAGGTGTGCATTGGTCTGTTGCTGCTGTGCATTAGCCTCTTGCTGCCGTGCATTAGCCTCTTGTAGCTGTGCATTAGTCTGTTGCTGCTGCCTTAGTATGTCCTCCATGGCTTCGCCGGGTTTGGGCTGTAGTATAGCCGCTCGAATCCAGGACATGTGCTGCTGGGTCACCAGGGATGGATGCTACACCTCACCGGCTGTCATGCCCGCCGATTCTCCACCATATGTGAGGTAGCACGGTCGGCTGCGCAGCAGAAGACACGGGATCCAGGCATTAAGGTTCACAGCACACGGTTTAATGTCCAAAACAAAAGTCCACAACAATATACATGTGCCTCTCCAGCAGAGAGCTCAGGAAGTTCTGTTCACTCCCTCACACCCGGCACACCTGCTCTCGTTCCTGTTTCCATTTAACCCTTCCTTCAGCCTGTAGGGAAACAGCATTAACCCTGGAGTGGATTTACTTTCTATCATGGAGGGAGCACAGCCGGGGCGAGACATACCGGCCGTCATAGATAACCCCGGTCACAGTCTCACACCACCTATCCATCCATCCATCTACCTCCCCCATATATGTATTTATTTATTGTATGTATGACTGCTGATGCCCTTACAGGTATGTGTAACACTGCAGCACTCTCCATTGTCCTCCGGTCTCCATTTCACATATGGCTGCTATTTGTTTTGGAGCAGAGTTAAGTCGAGCTCAGTGTCTTAAAGAATTCTCAGTTACTCCAAGAAGACAATGCCCCCTAAACCCACACTTGTCTTTCACGGAGAGGAGAAAGGCAGAATATAGTGTGGGAAGCATCCGAAGAAGAATGATGAAAGAGGTGACAGCGCTCATGTATGAGGGGGTGTAAAGCGCTGGACTGACTGACAGGTCAGGAGGCCATGGGAGACCATAGAAGACAAAACAGCACAAAAAGCCCACAATAGAAATCAACTCCCAAAAATGCTCTTTAAGTGTAAATTTGTATAACAAATAAAAGTTTTACATTGAGCCGGAAGGAAGGAAAAGTTTGGGCTTTGATGAAAGTTTTAAATGTGTTTATGGTAATTTACTGCTCAATAATATCCGGATACAATGATGTCACAGCAGAACAAGTATCCCCAGAAGGGCACACTCACATTAGTGTTTAAATCGGATGAGTGCAATGCGAGAAAATCTCATATTCCACTCTCAGTACAGACCTGGAACTTTACAGTTTCGGGTTCGCCCATCATTAGTCTTCAGTGTGTAATATTTCCTCAAGATGTTGAACCTTTAAATGAAGACCACTGCAGGTTAGGCCTCTTGCACACGTCCGTGTCTCCAGTACGTGTTCGGTCCGTTTCCTCACGTACCGGAGACACGGGCACACGAAGACCCATTAAGATCAATGGGTCTGCGCTCACGTGCGTGTTCTGCCATGGACCGTGTGTACATGTGGAGCATATGTGTGCCCGTGTGCTCCACACGTAGACATGTCCGTTTTTCTCCGGCATCACGGGTGTCACACGGCACGCAAACGGACCACATGGAGGTGTTCCATGTGACACGCACCGGAGAAATCACATGTGTCTGAGAAAAAAATAACAAATCTTCACTCACCTTCCCCAGCACTGCTGTCTCTGCCGCTGTTGTCACTTGCTTCCGACCGCCGCTCATTATGCTCATTGCATATTCACTTCACTATGGCTGGAGGCAGCAGCAGCGGGGAGTCGGCAGGACCGGAGACCGAAGATCAGCACCATGGACAGTGAAGCCAGGGACAGGTGAGCAGAAAGTTCCCGTTCTCCGCATGTTATCACGGATAACACACGGAGAACACACGTGTGCCATAAACACGGTTTATGGAGGGCATTACGCACCTTTGACACGTCCATGGAAATGTGCGTGATTTTTCACGGACGTGTGAAAGAGGCCTTACTGTGACTCAAGATTACATTTCTCCTTCACTGATAGTCACGCAGAAAGCTTACTGGTTACTATTCATTTAAAAGCCATAATATACTTGTTGGTTACAACACTGAGGTGCTCCACATAATCTTAATGTCAATACACACAAGGTGGTATCCTGTGAGCTGCAAGCCAGCATTCATAGGAGATCATAATTTCTGCTGTACAGACCAGTGCTGATGCACTGCTGTGTATAGCACAAGTGATCAGACAATTGCAGTTTAAAGCCCCCTAAGAAGTGAAAGAGGGCCCCTCGCCCGGGAAGAGGTGTTTTACTCAGTGAAGCATCTCATCCGATGTACAGAACCTTCCTGACTGCACAGGTTATAGCGGAGATGTGAAGCCCCACAGGTGTTGTATCGGTGCATACCTTCAGGGACTCCACGTAGCTGGTGCTGGTCACAGGTAGGGAATCTTCGGTTTTGATCGTGACGCCACTCTCAGTATTGCGGTCAGTGGGGACCGCCACTGCAGGTTAGGGGACGCCTGGGGCTGATGGTGTGTGCAGTTAGTTGGAATAGCCTCCTGAGAGTGAGGCAAGCCCCAGGGCCCGGTGTAGGTGCGTAGTACCACAAGGCGCAGAATAACTCCACACAGGCAGAATTGTCTTTCAAGGGCTTTACTCACATTTGATGGCAGGGTGAGTAGCCCGGGCGTAGCTGAGATGAACCAGGTGGGAACCAGGTATCCTTCAGGCTGACTTTATGAGGGTGACTACTGACTCGCCTTCCTTAGCCCTTGGTGGTTTGGGGTGACCCCGACTTTGAGTCCCTATGGGGGTCACCCAGGGAAGATGCTGCAGCCTCTCTCCCCCTTTTGTTTGCCGTTTGCTTGTTCCCCGGACCAGGCCACTCCAGCTGCTTGCCTCCTGTGACCTATGGGCCCTCACTGCGGTTACGTGGCTGCGGCTTTTGTGGTGTTGTGGTGTGGGCTTTGAGAGCCCCACACCGGCAGGTTTAGCAGAAGAAAGCTGGATCTATCTTCGCTTCGGGATCTGCCGCCCGGTTGGGCCTGGTGCTCTCTAGCAGTCTCCTTACTTCCCACTCCGTGCTTTCTCTCTAGCTGAAGCTGGCTTTCAGGTAGCACTCCTAGTTGACCGTTCTCCCCCGTCAGTAGCCACTGCGCGGGCGCTGTTAGACAGCATCAACCCCACAGGTCTGCTCCTCACTGAGCCCTCTGGAGTTCTCCTCTAACTGACTCACTGCTCCTCCTCTCCTGTTCTTGCCTACGCCACCTAGCAACCAGACTCTCCACCACACCCCTTGAGAGGAGATGGAGGCTTTCGACCCCCTGCCACTATTCCAGTGGAGGTATAGGCTTTGCCCCCTCCTGGGATCCCCAGGGGTCCTCTCAAAGGTACATGTGTGAGACCTGATCACTATGCGCCTGTGTTCCACACCCCAGTCAGCCTTCTGGATTACCTGTATTGTACTGTCCCCAGCATGGGTGCAGTACTCAGTGGTGCCTGACCAGGTCAGGGGCGCCACATTCCCCCTTAGTTATCACCAGCACGTCCTCGGGCTGCAAGACAACATTTTTAAAATGCATAAAACATTAAAACATGTTAAAACTTTTAAAAGCACCAGGTACCATACATCACCACCCTCCACCCACAAGTCCGTTAACCCACCCAAAACCCTTTCACGTTGACCGCGGCTTCAGCCACTTCTGGCAGGATGTAGAGGCGGCTTACATGGGCTGGTGGTTTCAGGGTATACCTGGCCTGGTGGATCCGCGCCTTCAGCCTCTTCTGGCAGGATGCAGAGGCGGCCTCCACAGTTGGTGCTGACCAGGTACCCTCTTTGTGGTGGTGAGCCAAGGCCCCATAAACAGGCGTGCTCTCTGGTCGCAGGTGAGCCAAGGCCCTATATACGGACGGGCTCCTCCTGGTTGCAGACGAGCCAAGCCCCTAAACAGGCTGACTCTGGTGGCGGTGGTGCCCTCTGGTGTAACTATTTACACTGCGAGAGTTTGTGGCTATAGCCAGTTCATAGCCTTGAGGTTTATGGTTTTCTCACAATAGTTTTTGTGGGCACATGCTTAAACGTGAACGTTGCAAAACAAAACTTTCAAACTGGTCGAAACAGTAACTTCTTACTTTCCTTTACTTTACTCCTCTTTACCAGGGCTTGAGCCTGGATGGCGGTGGCACCTGCTGCTTTCCTGCTCTTTGTCGTCGTCTGTGGTCGTCTCATCTGTAGGTTCTTTTTCTCTGCTTTGTCTTCCTTCTCTTTCTTTAGGACTTTGTGTTACGTCCAGAGCATACAATCCTCTTTCACCTTGGTGCATAGTAAACTGGACTGAATCTCCCATCTTTAGATTTCTGCCAGGGTGTCCTCTAGGCAGATGAGCTCTCACATCTCTTCTATTGACAAATATCCCTTCTTTAATACCAGGGGCTACGATGAATCCATATCCACTTCTCAGATTGAAATCCTCCACTACTCCTCTGAAAAGGGGTCCTCTGGCCTGGGCTTTGGACCTTCTCAGGGCTCGTTTTTCTTGCAGGTCTCTGGCGGTGACTTCCCGCTGCTCTGGGGATGACGGTGCAGGGGATAGTTGCGTTCTGTTGCGGTGTGTCTTACGGGCTGGATTCTGTAGGGTGCAGCTCACAAACTCCCAGGTAAGGCTTTTGGGCAGTTCTTCCTCAGCCGAGGGTATCGGGTCGTCCTCATCCCAGCGAGAATAAGGCAGCATCTCGGGCTCTGGGTATGGCTCTGGAGTCAGCCTCTCAACCTCCTGGCCTCCTCCCCCCCTTAGTTCTTCCTGGCACTCCTTGGGTAGCAGTGCTGGGGATGGACTTCGTTTTGCCGGCCCAGGTGGGGAACTCTTTGCCGTGGTTGCTGCAGGAGTTGTCGGGATACTCTTTGGGGTGTGCGGAGGGAGCATGTACCGCTCCACCATCTCCCGTGGGAACTTAGCTTCCAGGTCGGCTTTTAGCTGCCAGTATGCGGAGTCCTCACCTACCAGAGATTGCCTAGCAGGGACTTCCTGAACCTGGGGAGCCTTGTCTGCTCTGGCCTTGCAGGCCGGGGTAAATGGTACGTCAGCCTTGTCTTGGCGGGCCGCGCCTGGCATGGCGGCGGCCTGGTCTTGGCGGGCCGCGCCTGGCATGGCGGCGGCCTGGTCTTGGCGGGCCGCGCCTGGCATGGCGGCGACCTGGATCAGTGTCGTTGTTGCAGGGGGCTCTGTGCGGGCCGGGCAGGGCATCGCTGCGGCGGCCGGGGCTTGACGGGCCGAGCAGGGCATCGCTGCGGCGGCCTGGGCTTGGCGGGCCGCACCTGGCGTGGCTGCGGCCTGGCTCAGCGTCGCCGCGCCGGGCGCCTCTTCAGGGACCGCGGGCGTGGCAGCAGGGGTCGGGGCACTGGCGCTAGCCGGGGCATCACTCGACTCACCCTCCGTTGGCAGCATCGGGGTCTGAGTTGTCACCGCCCGATCTGGCACTCGGTGCACGGCTCTCTCCTCGTAGGCCCGAACCGCCGCGGTCATCCATAGAAACTCCTCGCGTCCCTCTCTGATCAGCCTTCCGACCCTGGCTTCCAGTTGATCGCAGAACTCGGCGAGCTCCCGACACCACCAGGCAGCGGAGCCTGGCTCTGGGTCTCTGCACTCCGACGCCATTTTCTCTAGCAAGCTGCTGGCTTCCCTTCTGCTCCGCCGTCTCCGGACGCTTCCGCTCTCTTCGCTGGCAAGCTCAGAACTCTGCAGGGGATCTCTGGGTAGCCACACCTCTTCGTGGGCGGTAACTTCTTCCAGCGCGGGCTGCTGTTGTTTTTCAGCGCGCTTTTCATGGTGGCAATATGGCGGCGCTTCCAATTTTTCAAGCGGACCGCCTAGGCACATGGTCACCTGTCTGAACAGGTCTAGTCCTTATCCTGTTCGTGACGCCAGATGTGAAGCCCCACAGGTGTTGTATCGGTGCATACCTTCAGGGACTCCACGTAGCTGGTGCTGGTCACAGGTAGGGAATCTTCGGTTTTGATCGTGACGCCACTCTCAGTATTGCGGTCAGTGGGGACCGCCACTGCAGGTTAGGGGACGCCTGGGGCTGATGGTGTGTGCAGTTAGTTGGAATAGCCTCCTGAGAGTGAGGCAAGCCCCAGGGCCCGGTGTAGGTGCGTAGTACCACAAGGCGCAGAATAACTCCACACAGGCAGAATTGTCTTTCAAGGGCTTTACTCACATTTGATGGCAGGGTGAGTAGCCCGGGCGTAGCTGAGATGAACCAGGTGGGAACCAGGTATCCTTCAGGCTGACTTTATGAGGGTGACTACTGACTCGCCTTCCTTAGCCCTTGGTGGTTTGGGGTGACCCCGACTTTGAGTCCCTATGGGGGTCACCCAGGGAAGATGCTGCAGCCTCTCTCCCCCTTTTGTTTGCCGTTTGCTTGTTCCCCGGACCAGGCCACTCCAGCTGCTTGCCTCCTGTGACCTATGGGCCCTCACTGCGGTTACGTGGCTGCGGCTTTTGTGGTGTTGTGGTGTGGGCTTTGAGAGCCCCACACCGGCAGGTTTAGCAGAAGAAAGCTGGATCTATCTTCGCTTCGGGATCTGCCGCCCGGTTGGGCCTGGTGCTCTCTAGCAGTCTCCTTACTTCCCACTCCGTGCTTTCTCTCTAGCTGAAGCTGGCTTTCAGGTAGCACTCCTAGTTGACCGTTCTCCCCCGTCAGTAGCCACTGCGCGGGCGCTGTTAGACAGCATCAACCCCACAGGTCTGCTCCTCACTGAGCCCTCTGGAGTTCTCCTCTAACTGACTCACTGCTCCTCCTCTCCTGTTCTTGCCTACGCCACCTAGCAACCAGACTCTCCACCACACCCCTTGAGAGGAGATGGAGGCTTTCGACCCCCTGCCACTATTCCAGTGGAGGTATAGGCTTTGCCCCCTCCTGGGATCCCCAGGGGTCCTCTCAAAGGTACATGTGTGAGACCTGATCACTATGCGCCTGTGTTCCACACCCCAGTCAGCCTTCTGGATTACCTGTATTGTACTGTCCCCAGCATGGGTGCAGTACTCAGTGGTGCCTGACCAGGTCAGGGGCGCCACAGAGACGTCACCCGCCTTCTCATATGATTTGCACTTGTAAAGATGGGGTGCAGGGATGATTTTTTTTTTTTAACAGCAACCTTGGACCTTTGCTGCTGCCATGGGACAATCAAATAAATTGCTGACCCCCTCTGGCAACGAAAGCATTAAATAACATTTCTTTCTAGTATCAGTGGGGGTCTCCATTAGGCAACCGAAAAATGAAAACTATGTCAGTTGTCAATAAAGTAAAGTGAAAACTGATCTTGTGCAATACATGTGATGAAAGGCAAATAGCTGCAGTGAGACTCGTATATAGGAAAGTACAACTTCTAAACTAGCGGAACTGGAGTACATTGTATATAAACGCAACCTCTGGTGGGAACGTCTTGGCCTCAGTATACGTTTGGTGACAAATATAGAATTTTACATTGTGATTGTGACGCCCTGGACAAGCCAGGGGTCACAGGTAATGACACCACCACACCCTACACCCCGGATAGGTACACCAAAGCTACACCAGAAATCCTTGTTGCCTTCCTCCAGGGGCTGATGTCCACACCAGGGGGTGGGCCAGGCGGTTGGCTCCGCCAACCGGAGGAGTTCACAGTCCTGGAGGCGGGAAAACCAGGCAGATTAGGTTTGGAGTTTGAAGTAGAAGGAGGGAAAGTAGTGAAAGAGGAAAAGTGACAGTTTGAAAGCCTGAAGTTGGTCCGGGTGTGTGCCCCGGACTGAGACAGCAAGGTTAGCAGACGGTGGTGACCGTCTGCAGGAGAGGCTGATCGGAGGTTGCCGAAAGGACCGTGGACGGGTGGTGGCCCGGCGGTACCGGACCGGTATACAAGGAGAAGCCAGCACCATTGGCAGGGGCCTTTCGGATCCCGGCAAGGCTAGGAGTGGCCGTGAATTTGCCAAATCCGTCAGTGAAGGGGACCTCCGGGTCTCCCAACAACTAAGTCCCGATTGAAGGCAACAGTCCAACCGTAGGAGAGAGACACCGCCACCGCCAAGGCACCAGTTTCTCAGGGCCAGCGCCTGCGGGCAAAGAGGGGCTCCTCCGGCCCATATCCAAGTCGGGGAGCGGGTTACCGGTGGGAATCCATCGCTACCAAAAATTACACTAGGTGCAGGGACAGAGACCGTCACCGCCAACTACCGGGGAAAAGCAACAGCAGCCGTCCGTGGGAACCGTCTTTCCAGCCGTGTGTTTTACCGAGAACTGTGTCATCGTCTCAGGCTGAGTGAGTACCACCGTGCCGTGCGGCACAGCGCTGCCCCCGCGACCCTGCACTTCACCAGGCCCCGCACCTGGCCTGCCATCCCTCATCCTTCACCCCATCACTGGGCCCCGGGACAACCAACCCCTACCCACGGAGGGGAGAACTAACAACTCTGCTGCTCCCTGTCACCGCTCCCGGGATCCCCATACAGAGCAGCGGTGGTGTCCACACAATCACCACAACCGTGGGTGGCATCACGAACAATAAATCCCCAAAACCAAACCCCTTTTCACTCACGGGCGAGGAGCGCCACTCGAGTCCCCGGGATCCGGCCCATCGCTCGAGCCACCGAGCAGCAGAGGCCGCAGCAGCAGCGGCAGCCGGACCCGAGCAGTGGGAGAGCGCAGCGTCCCTTCCTCCGCCCGCGACATGATCACCAGGAGTAACAACTTTAGCACAAAGCAGCGCTCTCTGCCAACAACAAAGCGAGATCTTATTTAGGACCCGACCCCACAAGCAAACAAAACATAAAGGGAACCTGTCACCAGATTTGTCCCCTATGAGCTGCGGCCACCACCAGTAAGCTCTTATATACAGCACAGTAAGCTCTTATATACAGCATTCCAGAATCTAATATATAAAGCTGAATGTGTGTATGTGTGTGTGTGTGTGTGTGTGTGTATGTGTGTGTGTGTGTGTGTGTGTGTGTGTGTATGTTCGGGATTGGCATCCGCCACGTCGCAGCTACAGCCACAAAATTTTGCACACTCACACTTCTGGACCCCGAGAGCGTCATAGGCTATGTTTTGAGGGGAAATTTTAACCCCGCTCTTTACAGTTATTCACCAAAAAACCTACCTCCATTAAAGCGAATGGAGCTGGGAGCCACAGTGCAGCCAGAACTTCAGAAGAATGCGCAGCCACACCCTTATATGGGATGTTGGCGTGTCACAATGCAGCCAGGGAAAGAGACAGACAGGGAAAGAGGCAGACACAGACAGGGTAAGAAACAGACATAGACAGGGTAAGAGACAGACACAAAGAGACAGACACAGACAAAGAGACAGACACAGACAAAGAGACAGACTGACAGGGAAAGAGACAGACAGGGAAAGAAAAGGAAAGAGAGAGACAGGTTAAGAGACAGACACAGACAAAGAGACAGACAGACACAGGGAAACAGACAGACAGGGAAAGAGAGGGAAAGAGACAGACAGAGAAAGAGAGGGAAAGAGACAGACAGGGAAAGAGACAGACAGGGAAAGAGACAGACAGGGAAAGAGACAGACAGGGAAAGAGACAGAGATAGACAGACAAGGAAAGAGATAGATAGACAGACAGACAAGGAAAGAGATTGAGACAGACAGAGAAAGAGACAGAGACAGTCAGAGACAGACAGGGAAAGAGACAGACAGACAAAAAGATAGAGAGAGAGACACAGGGAAAGAGACAGACAGACAAAGATAGAGAGAGAGAGAGACAGAGAGATATATACAGAGGGGGAGACAGACAGAGAATGGGAGAGAAACAGAGAGACAGTCACTATCCCGGGCGTTAATATATTCTATTTATACATTCTATCCCGGGAATGTTAATACATTCTATTTAGTTAACAGCAGTTATTAACCCGGGCGAAGCCGGGTAGTACAGCTAGTACTGTATATAAGACCCCAGGCCGATCTGTATAACATAAAAAAGAGCTTTTGTTATAGTCACCTGTGGGGTGGTCCAGTCTGATGGGCGTCGCTGGTCTCGGCTCGGCACCACCTTTCTTATTTCCATCGCCGTCCTCCTTCCCAGCTCCATGTGGATTATGTGTCCTACATCATCCTCACAGAGTTCTCCATTGTTCTTCTGCACACACGCACTTTTTTATGCCCTGCTGAGGGCAGAGCTAAGTACTGTAATATGCATGCACGGGGAAAGGTCAAAGACCGCCCACGCATGCGCACTACAATACTTTGATCTGTCCCCAGCAGGCAGAGAGCAGGAGCACAATGGAGGACTCTGTGGATGACGTAGGATGCGTCATGCACATGGGGCTGGGAAGAACGTCGATCGCAATAAGAAAGGATGCACCAGACTGAAACCAGCGACGCCCATTGGACCAGACCATCCCACAGATCAGTATAATGAAAGCTCTTTTTTACGTTCAACAGAGAGGCCTGGGCTCTTGTATACAGTATTCTAGCATTCTGTATATAAGGGCTTACTGGTGGTGGCCGCAGCTTATAGAGGAAAAAACAGTTGACAGGTTCCTTTTAAGTTTTGAGGGACTGTTCATTCATTCATAGTCGTATCAGCTAGAACTTTCCCTGGGTGGGGAAATATAATTGTACTTTTAGCCAGAAATACTTCTAAAGATGACTTCATCTATGCTAGCAGGGTCAGAGCGGGGTGCCAGGGGCCTACCAGGGAAATGGACTCTATAGGTCCACACTATGGCTACCATAAACATTTTTGTTACTTGTTCATTTTCGGCTTCTCTCACTATAACACGCGCCTATTCACAAACTCTACAGTGTGCAGAAGTGACCTGTATTGTACACTGCGCTATATCACAGGATTTCTTGTAGCATCTTATTTATTGTAGTTAATAATGGAATCTATTATTCACAATCTTACACATCTTACTATTTCTTACACACGGACATTGCTTGTCCTCGGTAACCACCGAGTCCATCAGCCAAACAATATTCAAAGTGAAGCAAAATGTTATCCAGCATCTTTCAATGGAAAAGATTACTAAAATTAATCCCCCTCTGCCGCCATCTATCCACCCATATAGGGTCTGTCCCAACTGACTTGGGAAATCTCCTATAAGAGTCAATATGTGGAGGTGTGAGGCATTACCACTCCAATACACTTTTCCATTTGGAGACACTGGTGAATATTTGTCTTCTCTTTCCACCTTCACACATTTACATAATTATCAGGTAATGATCGGCCACGAGTGTGTGGTGCCCCTGAGGCTTCAGTCGCCACAGAGGTACTGCACCTCAGCCAGAGGTGTGGTATCCCATCCTTGGTATGGAGGAGGTCAGAACCGGTTCACATAAAGCACAACATACTCACTCTGTAACACCTCATCAGACATGACAAGGGCATGATTATACCCAAAGGCAAGCCGGGTGGAGGAGCCTTACAAGTCGGGACAGATTCATTCAGTCGGTGGTGGAGTGTGGAGAAAGAAGGAAAGGAGTGGTGGAGGAGTGAAGACCCGAGGCCTGAAGCTGGTACCGTTCGGCCCAGGCACAGACAGAAGGGGTCCTAGAGACGACGGGAGATAACCTTCCTTAGCCTTGTTCCACATATAAGCTACAGGTGGAAAGACTTGGTCGCAACACGGGGACTAGTCCCTAGGCTAGAGGAGAAGAACCTACGTACTCCACTAGCAAAACCAGCGGCTGAGGTTACTTCATGCACCAAAGCCACACACCGCACACAAATTCGCTGGAAGGTGACCCAAAAGGACTAAGGGATAGAGCTTCACGCCACCCAAAAGGGTCCACGGGCACTGGCACAGGGTTCAGTGAACGAGGGCGCAAGGCAGGAGAGTGAAGCAAGTGCAGGAAGACGGCCAGGGAGGGGTACACTTAAGAAAGGTGCACCAGATGCGATCTCCGAACTACCCGGGATCAGCTGGAACCCAGCACAGTGAAGCCCCAGCACTCCAAAGGCAGTCACTGGCATGTAGTGTTACCTGGAAACCTGCTACAGTGAGTAAAAACCTTGAGACTGCATACCCCTGTGCCGCTCCGTTATCCGTCTGCGCATTGTGCATCAAGCCCAGCAACCCCCGCCATCGTCTACTACTACTCCCATCCACCTAGGGTCCAGCTCTACCTGTGGAGAGCTGCACCATCCAAGCTGCGTCACCATCTGCCCCGGGGAACGCCACCCTTTACTAGTCCTGTATATTCTGACAATACTACTGTATAGGCAGAGCAGGCTTTTTTTTTTTACATATATTTATATTGAGGCCCCTCCTTTAGTACTATCATCAAATATAGAGGCTAGCCTGAAGACTAATTACATATGGCCAAAGATAATAACATTGCCACTGGGGGTACAAGATACTGACACTGGGGGTACAGGATACTGACACTGGGGATACAGGATACTGACACTGGGGATACAGGATACTGACACTGGGGATACAGGATACTGACACTGGGTTGACATTGCGCTTTGCTTCTCACTGTGTATAGACTGTGTCTGTACAGAGTGATGAAAGAGAGTTAACATTGCTGTCCCAGTGGATTATGTCGGACTAAGGACTTTTTTTATAATAAAGATGGAGTCTCAAAATATTTTTTTTGTTTTATTTCTAATAAAAAAAAGTGTTGTGTTTTTTTTTAATTGTTTCCTAGAAATTCATGGTGGCCATGTCTAATTTGGCATGACACCATGAATTTCGGGCTTAGTACCATCTGAGAATACAAAACTTGAATTAACCCCTTTATTACCCAGCGTGTCACTCGGCACCAGGGCCGCTGAACGAGTCGGGTAACATGACTGGAAATGGCGCTAAGAAACAATGCGCCATTTCCAGGGGCGGCTGCGGGCTGCCGAGAATCCCAGCCCCCAGCTGCCTGGCTTTACTTGACTGGTGATCAAATACTGCGGGAGCCCATGCATTTTTTTTAATTAGTTTTTTAAATTAAAAAAAATGAATGGGCTTCCCTGTATTTTGATTGTCAGCCAGGTAACGCCAGGCAGAAGCCGTCTGCTTTATCTACGCTGAGAATCAAAAATATTATATAATATAGTGCTACGTCTTTTTTTTTAATGATTTATTTATTTATTTTTACAGTATTGTGATGTCAGGCAATCACAGACCCGACACAGAAAATGAGTATCTGTGATTGTCTGTTAGAGGAGGGGACAGCTATGTAGTCTTTTAAATTTCTCTTTTATGCTATAAATTACTGACAACATGTCTCCAAATTTCCAAGCAAAAAATTTTGTATTTATTTTCTGAAAATAGCAGTTTATAGAATAAAACAACAATTTCACATTTTACTCAAAAATATACCTGTAAAGAGAAAAATCAGAAAAACTGAAAATTTTGCAGTGGTCTCTTAATTTTTTTCCAGAGCTGCGTATATATATATATATATATATATATATATATATATATATATATATAAAAGGAAGCCGCAGAGACTTCCTTATATATATATATATATAATAATAATAATAATATATAATAATATATAATAATAATATATATTATTATAGATTTAGCAGGTTTACACATTCGGAATTAACTTGGCATTGGGACATTTGGACTGTAGATCAGCCTGGAAGTGTGAAATGCACTGCAGCAAAAAAGAATGTTATTTCTTTTTTTATTATTTTTTTAAATTGTGAAAAGTTTATTCAGAGGGTCATTTATTATTCAACCCCTCAATCCACCAGAATTCTGTTTGGTTCCCCTAAAGTATTAAGAAGTATTTCAGGCACAAAGAACAATGAGCTTCCCATGTTTGGATTAATTATCTCTTTTTCCAGCCTTTTCTGACTAATTAAGACCCTCCCCAAACTTGTGAACAGCACTCATACTTGGTCAACATGGGAAAGACAAAGGAGCATTCCAAGGCCATCAGAGACAAGATCGTGGAGGGTCACAAGGCTGGCAAGGGGTACAAAACCCTTTCCAAGGAGTTGGGTCTACCTGTCTCCACTGTTGGGAGCATCATCTGGAAGTGGAAGGCTTATGGAACTACTGTTAAGGGGGCTTTACACGCTGCGACATCGCTAATGCGGAGTCGTTGGGGTCACGGAATTTGTGACGCACATCCGGCCGCATTAGCGATGCCGTTGCGTGTGACACCGATAAGCGATTTTGCATCGTTGCAAAAACGTGCAAAATCGCTAATTGGCGACATGGGGGTCCATTCTTAAAAATCGTTACTGCAGCAGTAATGAAGTTGTTCCTCGTTCCTGCGGCAGCACACATCGCTGCGTGTGACGCCGCAGGAACGAGGAAGCTCCCCTTACCTGCCTCCCGGCCGCTATGCGGAAGGAAGGAGGTGGGCGGGATGTTACGCCCCGCTCAGCTCCGCCCCTCCGCTGCTATTGGGCGGCGGTTCAGTGACGCTTCAGTGACGTCGCTGTGACGCCGCACGGACCGCCCCCTTAGAAAGGAGGCGGTTCGCCCGTCACAGCGACGTCGCCGGACAGGTAAGTATGTGTGACGGCTGTTGTGCGGCACGGGCAGCGATTTGCCCGTGTCGCGCAACAGATGGGGGCGGGTACCCACACTAGCGATATCGGGACCGATATCACAGTGTGTAAAGTAGCCTTTAGCCTTCCACGGCCTGGACAGCCTTTGAAAGTTTCCACCCGTGCCGAGGCCAGGCTTGTCCGAAGAGTGAAGGCTAACCCAAGGACAACAAGGAAGGAGCTCCGGGAAGATCTCATGGCAGTGGGGACATTGGTTTCAGTCAATACCATAAGTAACGTACTCCACCGCAATGGTCTCCGTTCCAGACGAGCCCGTAAGGTATCTTTACTTTCAAAGCGTCATGTCAAGGCTCGTCTACAGTTTGCTCATGATCACTTGGAGGACTCTGAGACAGACTGGTTCAAGGTTCTCTGGTCTGATGAGACCAAGATCGAGATCTTTGGTGCCAACCACACACGTGACGTTTGGAGACTGGATGGCACTGCATACGACCCCAAGAATACCATCCCTACAGTCAAGCATGGTGGTGGCAGCATAATGTTGTGGGGCTGTTTCTCAGCCAAGGGGCCTGGCCATCTGGTCCGCATCCATGGGAAGATGGATAGCACGGCCTACCTGGAGATTTTGGCCAAGAACCTCCGCTCCTCCATCAAGGATCTTAAGATGGGTCGTCATTTCATCTTCCAACAAGACAACGACCCAAAGCACACAGCCAAGAAAACCAAGGCCTGGTTCAAGAGGGAAAAAATCAAGGTGTTGCAGTGGCCTAGTCAGTCTCCTGACCTTAACCCAATTGAAAACTTGTGGAAGGAGCTCAAGATTAAAGTCCACATGAGACACCCAAAGAACCTAGATAACTTGGAGAAGATCTGCATGGAGGAGTGGGCCAAGATAACTCCAGAGACCTGGCCGGCCTGATCAGGTCTTATAAAAGACGATTATTAGCTGTAATTGCAAACAAGGGTTATTCCACAAAATATTAAACCTAGGGGTTGAATAATAATTGACCCACACTTTTATGTTGAAAATGTATTAAAATTTAACTGAGCAACATAACTTGTTGGTTTGTAAGATTTATGCATCTGTTAATAAATCCTGCTCTTGTTTGAAGTTTGCAGGCTCTAACTTATTTGCATCTTATCAAACCTGCTAAATCTGCAGGGGGTTGAATACTACTTGTAGGCACTGTATATATATATATATATATATATATATATATATATATATATATATATATATATATATATAAAATGAACACATCACATGTTTCTCAACGCTGGCAGGTAACTAGCCAGGTCTTTCACTGGGAAGAAAAAACTACGGGAAGGGCAGTCTCCAGTCAAGGAAACCACCTATGCCAAAACATGGTATCCATCCACAGACAGCTGTTTCGGGGTATTTGGCCCTCATCAGTGTGGAGTAGGAAACTGGCTAGTGGGACAAATGCCTAGTAGAAGACTATAGTATAAAAGACTATATACTACCTTAGGGAGATCAACATCCAGCACTGCGGAGCACCATCACATGTTTTCTCAACGCAGTGATTCTAGAGCAATGCCCCCTCTAGAATCACTGCGTTGAGAAAACAACGTGATGGTGCTCCGCGGTGCTGGATGTTGATCTCCCTAAGGTCAACCATCCTTACCTATATAGTTTTCTACTAGGCATTGCTCCCACTAGCCAGTTTCCTAATCCACACTGATGAGGGGCAAATACCCCGAAACAGCTGTCTGTGGATGGATACCATGTTTTGGCATAGGTGGTTTCCTTGACTGGAGGCTGCCCTTCCCGTGATTTTTCCTTCAAGGTGAAAGACCTGGCTAGTTACCTGCCAGCGTTGAGAAACATGTGATGGTGTCTCCGCGACTTCCTTGTTTTGCATATTTCCCAGGGGGCATTGCTCTAGAATCACTGCGTTGAGAAAACACGTGATGGTGCTCCACGGTGCTGGATGTTGATCTCCCTAAGGTCAACCATCCTTACATATATATATATAGATATATATGTATATATATATATATATATACTGTATATATATATATATATATATATAGTACACAATATTTAGTTATATAAAAATAGATAATTTAAAAAAATGACGTATCCCTCCGCTGTATTTTTGATTCTCAGCGCACATAAAGCAGATGGCTACAGGCTGCCACCCCCATCTGCCTGGCTTTTAATCAAAATACAAGGAAGCCCATTTTTTTTTATTATTTTTTATTTTTTTTAGTTATTTAAAAAAATAATAAAAAAAAAAAATGTGTCGGCTCCCGCTGCATTTTCTATTGCTAGCTAAGGGTAATCCAAGCAGCTACTGGCTGCTAACCCCCACTGATTGGTGTTCCCTTCACTGGCAACAGAAAATACAGGGAAGCCCTTATTTTTTAAAAGTTTTTTACCAAAAAACTAAACACACCATATTTTTGTATGCTAGCCAGGTACAGACGGCAGGTACGGGCTGCCTTCAACCCCCAGCTGCCTATTTATACCTGGCTGGGAACCAAAAATATAGGGAAGCCCTTTTTTAAGTATTTCATTAAATAATTAAAAAAATATGACGTGGGCTTCACCCAATTTTTGTATCCAGCCAGGTACAACTAGGCAGCTGGAATCCGCAGCGAAGGGTGGCCCAAGCTTTCTGGGCCCCCCGCTGAAAATTGTAGTCCGCAGCTGCCTCAGAAAATGGCGCTTTTGTAGAAGTGCTATCTTCTGGCTCTGTACCAATCCCTCCAGCAGCCCTGGTGCCGAGTGGTACGCTGGGTAATAAGGGGTTAATACCAGCTTTGTTTTACCAGCTGTTATAAAGCCTGAGATTCTTAATGTCAGGGCAAGTTTGACCTGGCCGTTAAGAATCTCCAATAAAGGGTTAAAAAAAAGACATCACACGCATTAAAAATACTTTATTATAAATACATACACAGACACACTTTGGGACTCCATCTTTATTACTGCCTCTCACGCCTCCACGATCCTGGTCTTCTTTCTTCTTCAACCAATCTAGCTCTGCTATATCAGACAGCACGGGGGGAAGGAAGACGCTTCTGCTCCCCATGCTGTGTAATCGAGCAGAGGCTGTGGGTTGATAAGCGGTGATGTCACCGCTGCCACCGTTGACATAGTAACGTAACAAGAGGGTTACTATAGCTACGGTGATCTCCGATCACCTGATTCCCAGCGCTGCTATTAATTGGCTGTGGCATGAGTGTGTGGCAGCCAATCCCTGCATGTTGGCTGACTCTGTAAAGAGCGCTGACATGCAGGGAGGGGGAGCTGAGCATTTGCCCGAGCATCTCGCCGATATTCGTCGCTCGCCGAGTATATCGAGTACTGAGATGCTCGGGCGAGCACCTAGTAGCGTCGAGTACCGAAACACTGACACGACAGGACCTTGTATGATGTCATAGTCATGTGACCAGTCTGTAGCCAGTGAGATATTATAATATTCACACGTGACTGGTCACATTGCTATGACGTCACAGAAGGTCCTATCGTCAGTGCTGGTTACCGGGAGGGCAGAGCGATGATCGGAAGCAGAAGCGGCAGGTGACAGAATCTGTAGGACGCGTCGCGGGACCTGTAATTATAATGACTATGTTTATTATTAACTGTATTCTTTATTTTACAGCCACCCCCCCCCCCCTTCCCGCCCCATCCCATAACTGTAAAGCCCAAGTTCGGGGTTTGGACGCAAGTTTGCGTTGTCTCAGAACCCAAAGTAGAACTTTACAAAACATTCGGGCGAGTCTCCCGAACACTGAACATTGGGGGGTTCGCCCATCACTAGTCACAAATAAACCTTTATACAATACAGCAGCATGGCAGTTACACAGAAAGGGCAAAAAAGCTAAATTTGGCTGAACTAAAAAACATTGTAAGGCCATGTGCACACTTTGCTTTTTTGCTGCTTTTTTCATGCGTATTTCTTTGCGGATTTTAATCAATACTGCGAGAAAAAACGCATGCCAGCAAAGTGTATGACAATCCTGACTTGCTGTGTGCGTGTTACTTCTTGCAGATTTTGTTGCAGAAAAAATTAGCAGCATGTCAAATGTTTCTGTGTTTTCTCCTGCATCTGATATAATCCCCTGCAGAGCTCGAGCTCGATCACTACAATGGATATCTATCAGGGCAGCACTTGCAGCACTGATGCTTCACCTCACATACCATGAATACGGTATGATTTGTGAGGCTCTCCGTAGCTCAGTAACCCGGGGTCATCATGGTAATGATCCAGGGTTGCCATGGCAGCAATCCGGTCCCTGTGATCACATAACAGGGACCCGATCGCCAGGGAGAGGTAGGCGATCCCTCTCCCTGCTTGCTGAATGTTGCTATCACATTGATTGCAGCATTTAGGGGGTTAAACTGCCAGGAGCAGCGCAGGCATTGCTCCGGGCACTAAAGCGGGCTTTACGCGCTGTGACATCGCTAGCATTGGCTAGCGATGTCGAGCGCGATAGCACCCGCCCCCGTTGTACGTGCGATATTGTGTGATCGCTGCCGTAGCGAACATTATCGTTACGGCAGCGTCCCACGCACATACCTGCTCTGCGACGTCGCTCTGGCCAGCGAACCGCCTCCTTTCTAAGGGGGCGGTTCGTTCGGCGTCACAGTGACGTCACACGGCAGGTGTGGAGGGGCGGAGATGAGCGGGACGTAACATCCCGCCCACCTCCTTCCTTCCTCATTGCCGGTGGGCGCAGGTAAGGAGATGTTCGTCGCTCCTGCGGTGTCACACATAGCGATGTGTGCTGCCACAGGAACGAGGAACAACATCGCTAATAAGCAGAAAACGACTTTTTGTTTCAGGACAACCTCTCCGCGGCAAACGATTTTGACCGCTTTTGCGATCGTTTAAGGTCGCTCCTAGCTGTCACACACTGCGATATTGTTAATGACGCTGGATGTGCGTCACAAACACCGTGACCCCGACAATAATTCATTAACGATATCGTAGCGTGTAAAGCCCGCTTCAGAGTTGGGTCCCTGCTGTAACATCAGCCAGAGACCTGGTGGCGATCACGTGGCTACAGTGCCAGAACCCCCGCAATCACCAAGACAAAAAAAAAATCATGAAAAACACATGAAAAAACTCACAAACGATAAAAAATGAGCATTTTTTTCTGCTGCCTGTCTTTTCCCTGCTAAAACATGGGTTTTTTATGTATAGAAAATCTGCACACAAAAAAGTAACCTGTGCACATAGCCTCAGATGAGTATCATACGTAGAGGAGAAAGTTTGGTACTAAAACACCAATCCTCATGTGGCGCCCTGGACAAGCCAGGACGTCACAAGTACTGCAACAACACACAACCCACACCCCGGTTAGGAACACCAGTCACACACACAAATCCTTGTTGCCTCCCTCCAGGGGCTGATGTCCACACCAGGTGGGGCGGGGCCAGGCGGTTGGCTCCACCCACCGAGGAGTTCACAGTCCTGAAGGCGGGAAAGGAAGAGAGTTCAGTGAGGGAGAGTGAAGTGGAAGGAGTGAAGTGGCCTGAGCACATACAGAAAGGTTGGCAGATGGTGGTGACCGTCTGCAGGCGAGGCCGATTGACGCACAACCGTGAGGACCGGGGACGGGTGGTGGCCCGCCGGTACCGAACCGGGGAGCGAAGAGAAGCCAGCACCATTCGGCAGGGCCTACGGACCCCGACCAGGCTTGGAGTCGCCGTTAAACCAGTCAAATCCGTCAGCGACGGGAACCTCCGGGGTTTCCCAGCAGCAAAGACCCGTCTGAAGGCAACCGCTCAACCGTGAAGGGAAATACAGCTACCGCCACAGCTAGAGTTCCCAGGGCCATAGCCTGCGGGCAAAAGGGGGCTCCTCTGGCAAATACACCGCTGGGGAGCGGGTTACTGGTGAGAAGCCATTGGAGCCGACAACACATCGCAGGTGCAGGGAGAGACAGTCACCGCCAACCTACCGGGAGTGACCATCGCAGCCGGTTGCGGGACCCGCCCATCCAGCCGTTTGTTTTACCAGAGACTCCGTCTACATCATTGGCTGAGTGAGTACCACCGTGCCGCCTGGCACTGCGCTGCCGCCCCAACCCTGCACCTTGCCAAACCCCGCCATCCACCTTACAGTCATCATCACCGGGCCCCGGGACCACCAAAACCCCCTACCCACGGAGGGGAGAGAAACATCTCGGCTGCTCCCTGTCATCGCTCCCGGGATCCCCGTCCAGAGCAGCGGTGGTGCCCCCAACCTCACTACAAACCGTGGGTGGCGTCACGGACTAAATCCCCAAACCAAGCCACCCCTTTCACTCACGGGCGAGGAGCGCCGCTCGAGGCCCCAGATCCGGCCCACCGCTCCAGCCACCGAGCAGTAGCAGCAGCGCCGGACCTGAGCGTTAGCGAGCGCAGCGCCCCGCCGCCCGCGACAACTTGGCGTCACGAACAGGATCTTACCGTTCTACCGCCTGATAGAAGTGCGCCTTGTGTCCCGCCGGAGGTGTCCGGCCGAAAATTTTCAGAAGCCGCCATCTTGGGCGCGAAAAGTTCCCCGCTCGAGCGTCTTCCCGAGCAGTGGAGGCGCGAAAGCCAAAGCTCCGCCCCTGAAGAGGAGGTGCCGGAAAGAAACCAAGGGGGGACGGATGGCGTCTGGCCGTATGTGAGCCACGGCTGTGGAAGCGGGGACGCCGGGACTCTGCAAGACTTCGGTTCCTGGAAGAAACCGCTGCCGACATGTCCTTCCCGCCCAACCGCGCAGAGGTCCCGGAGTCGGTGCCCGGGACAGCGGCATGGATCAGGGCCCGCGTGGCAGGGGTCTGCCGACATTATCAGAGTCAGATATGTCTGCTGATGGAGCAGTGGACCGTGGAGGTGGAGGAGCTGGCTGCGGTCGCCCGGGTGTACGGGATGGAGGCCGTGATGGAGGAGCTGGCGAATAACCTACGCCCCTATGTCCCAGAGGGACCGGCCATTGCGGCTGTGGGGCCCGGTCTTCCCCTGGCCCCCATCCTGCCTCCGTCTTCCCTGCCTGCGCACCCCGCCGCTGCTGGTCCGTCTAGCTTGCGGCCCCCTGTAGCAGCAGCAGAAGGAGCGGCGAGCCCGGACACTGCGGCAGCTGGCGGCAACCCGCCTGGCGCAGGAACGGACGATAGTGACTCCGGGCCTGACACCGAACCTGTCTCGGAGGACGAGGGAGTTGTCGCCTTGTGTGGCATGGAGGCCACTTACATCCCACGGAGTGGAAATAATGGATACCAGGCGGCCCTTCCCCGTCGCGCCTGCTATGCGCTGGAGGGGCTGGTACCCGTGTTTTTCCACCCAGGGCCGGGTGAAGAGGATGAAAGTGAGCAGTGACGGCAGCGGTCCCCCCGCTGCAAGTTGTCCCCGTTGGGACCACCAGTACCGTTGAGTGTGTAAATAAGAGTTTGAATGATAAGATTAAATCAGCCGAAGATGTTATCTGATTTGCAACCGTGATTGAACCGGCCGTTGCCGGCAACTAGTCCCCGTAGGGACTGTCTGCACCGTTTGCGTAAGGAACTACTTACGGACACGCCCGAGAACTTGCAGGGCAACCACAAACTTGTGGCATGTAAATAATAGTTGGCATACATCCGCTACCGCCTCCGGAGAGGCAGATTGGAGGAAGGGCCCGCAGTGGAGTAGGCTGGGGCCCAGCCACCACCTGGACTGGTGGCCATCCTCCGGGGGTCAGGGGTCCCCCATGGACGTGGGTCCCCTGGAAGAGACCGTACCCGCTCGGGCAGCTTGGTGATGGACTGGGGCAAGGGGTGCTGCCCACTTCTTGGGGGCAGCATCAGGGCCAGGTTGTTTGGGCGGGAGAGAGCGGAAGACATTACCGTTGATAAAGTTGACTACCGTTAGTAACGTTAAAGGAAGTGCCTCCCGTTAAGGGAAGACTGATAAAAATTGCTTGTTTTAATGTTTATATGTTTTTACCCCTTTTTCTACAGTTACAAAATAAAACCGGTGATGGACGGGCAGCTCGCGGACGGTCTGCGTTTAACCAAGGGGGAATGTGGCGCTCTGGACAAGCCAGGACGTCACAAGTACTGCAACAACACACCCCACACCCCGGTTAGGAACACTAGTCACACACAAATCCTTGTTGCCTCCCTCCAGGGGCTGATGTCCACACCAGGTGGGGTGGGGCCAGGCGGTTGGCTCCACCCACCGAGGAGTTCACAGTCCTGGAGGCGGGAAAGGAAGAGAGTTCAGTGAGGGAGAGTGACGTGGAAGGAGTGAAGTGGTAGTTGAGGAGCAGACTGACCGTGTCCGGGTACGTGGCCCGGGCACATACAGCAAGGTTGGCAGACGGTGGTGACCGTCTGCAGGCGAGGCCGATTGACGCACAACCGTGAGGACCGGGGACGGGCGGTGGCCCTCCGGTACTGAACCGGGGAGCGAAGAGAAGCCAGCACCATTCGGCAGGGCCTACGGACCCCGACCAGGCTTGGAGTCGCCGTTAAACCGGTCAAATCCGTCAGCGACGGGAACCTCCGGGGTTTCCCAGCAGCAAAGACCCGACTGAAGGCAACCGCTCAACCGTGAATGGAAATACAGCTACCGCCACAGCTAGAGTTCCCAGGGCCAGAGCCTGCGGGCAAAAGGGGGCTCCTCTGGCAAATACACCGCTGGGGAGCGGGTTACCGGTGGGAAGCCATCGGAGCCGACAACACATCGCAGGTGCAGGGAGAGACAGTCACCGCCAACCTACCGGAAATGACCATCGCAGCCGGCTGCAGGACCCGTCCATCCAGCCGTTTGTTTTACCAGAGACTCCGTCTACGTCATTGGCTGAGTGAGTACCACCGTGCCGCCTGGCACTGCGCCGACGCCCCCGCGACCCTGCACCTCGCCAAACCCCGCCATCCACCTTACAGTCATCATCACCGGGCCCCGGGACCACCAAAACCCCCTACCCACGGAGGGGAGAGAAACATCTCGGCTGCTCCCTGTCATCGCTCCCGGGATCCCCGTCCAGAGCAGCGGTGGTGCCCCCAACCTCACTACAAACCGTGGGTGGCGTCACGGACTAAATCCCCAAACCAAACCACCCCTTTCACTCACGGGCGAGGAGCGTCACTCGAGGCCCCGGATCCGGCCCACCGCTTGAGCCACCGAGCAGCAGCAGCAGCGCCGGATCCGAGAATTAGCGAGTGCAGCGCCCCGCTGCCCGCGACACTCACACTGTGAATATTGGGGGTTGTGAGCCTGAATTTGCGTAGAGGGAGGGAATAGTAATGAAGGGACAACAAGACCTCTGAGAGCGGAGCGTGAAGGTGGCTGCATGCAGAGTAATGTGTTTGAATGTGCGAGTCTGGAATACAGTAATATCTGCTCTTCACTAAAGGGTGCTTTACACACTGCGACATCGCTAACGATATATCGTCGGGGTCAAGTCGTTAGTGACGCACATTCGGCACCATTAGCGACATTGCAGCGTGTGACACCAATGAGTGATGATCAACGAGCGCAAAAAACGTGAAAAATCGTTGCTAGTTGACACGTCGTTCATTTCCTTAATATCGCTGCTGCAGGTACGATGTTGTTCGTCATTCCTGCGGCAGCACACATCGCTGTGTGTGACACCGCAGGAACGACGAACATCTCCTTACCTCCGTCCACCGGCAATGAGGAAGGAAGAAGGTGGGCGGTATGTTCCGGCCACTCATCTCCGCCCCTCCTCTGCTATTGGACCACTGCCATGTGACGTCGCTGTGACCCCGCACGAACCGCCCCCTTAGAAAGAAGGCGGTTCGCTGGCCACAGCGACGTCACAGGGAAGGTAAGTCCGTGTGACGTGTGTTAGTGATGTTGTATGCCATGGGCTGCGATTTGCCCATGTCGCACAACCGACGGGGGCATGTATGCTCGCTAGCGATATCGGTACCGATATCACAGCGTGTAAAGTACCCTTTAGTATTTTATTAGAATAGATACGGCGGAGGACAATTATCACCAGAACACAGGAGGCGCCTGATGGAGTGATCTTTATTTATCAAGGTTTAAAAATGAATTCACTGATCTGTCAGTTCTGAACTCGGTAATGAACTACTTGTGCCAGCCAGTGTGCGTGATGTCTGATGGCTCACACTGTAAGGTGCTGGGCTCCATGACATGGGAAAGAGCTGGTGGGCAGCAGAGGTACAACAAACAGCGGCAGAGCAGTCGGAGAACTCTGACAGGTATCCGATTAGGTCTGTGTCGCGGTCAAATAGGAGGAGTAAGATGGTAGTCATGGGGTCTTAGGAATCCATCAGCACCTGCAATCTCATCACTTGGAGCCATTGAATGTAGAGAAAGCCCTCTCCTGACTAACCACCTAGATGTGGACTTCAGCATATGAGGGGTTAAGCTGCCATGATCTCTACATAGATACTATATTTTCTATACAAATACATGTGAGGTTCTTGGCGCACAATGTGATCAAATTGTGCGAGCCCATCTGCCAACGTCAAGGCGACCTCTTCAGATGGGTCCCTACACTAACTTATCACTAAATTACTAACTAACTGGGGCTAGGACAAATCTGAGATTATTACTACCATTTTTATTATTACGGCACTATTACTTTTTATATGTTCACCTATTGTTATTTTTTTTTCCTTACCCTTGTTGTTCTAAGTGTTATATTAAAAACTCCTAATAAATAATTCCTAATGTTTTTTATCCAGAAGAAGGCAAAAAACCCCATGACACCTTCAGCCAATTTGTGCCACAGGGAAAAAATTCCTTCTCGACCCCGAGAAAAGGCGATCAGTCCTAGGACCCTGGATCAAAACTAATGATGCTATGTGTAGTGAAGTAATTAGTATTACAGAGCTAATTATACTGGTCCTATAGTGTGTACAGAGTGTAGCCATTATACTACTCTTATCCTGCTCTCTTATTACAGTGTTATTTTAAATTATTTTTTTCTAATTTAGTGATTTCTAAAACTATTAATACTAAACTATCCCCAAGCTGTTGATCCAGAAGAAGGCAAAAACCCCCATGACACCTTCAGCCAATTTGTGTCACAGGGGAAAAATTCCTTCTCAACCCCGAGAAAAGGCGATCAGTCCTAAGACCCTGGATCAAACGTCTGTTCTACCTACTGCTATCACTACCCTTATTTCATTAATAATTTTACTACTTTCTTATTATTACTCATGGTATTACTAGTATTATTATTATTTCTAGTTTTTTATTAATACTCACCACCGCCGTTCATTCGAGAGGTCCCAGTAGGACAGTCCATATGATGTTTCTTCTTCCTCCCAGGAACCTGTTCACATTTTGGCGGTTGTTATCCTGCTGGATTCTTCTTTCTGTTGTCGTCCTCCTCTCAGGAATCTGTCTTTCTTGTGTCGTTCTTCTCTTAGGAATCTGTAGATTTAATCTGTCCAATTTCAGTTTTTTTTACTGATGGCTTTTTCACTTGTTCTTCTTCATCCAGGTCTTTGTAGAGGTCTCTCATGGTCTTTTCTTCTTCTTCTCCTCTCTTTCTCTTCTCTCTGATCTGGATAATATTAGATGGTCCTGGATTTTCTTCTTGCCTGACTTGATATGTCCTTTGGGCCATTGGATTAGTCGGTATCAGGCGCTGGGAAGACAAGAGATTAAGTTAGAAAGATGAATATAAACATCCAAATACACAACCCCGTTATAAAAAAAAAAGACAGTGATGTTGCCCTCAGTTTTCTCACTGACCTCCTTCTTGAAGAGGGGTGATGGCAGCATCATCATACAATGTGACAATCTTCTCAGTTTCTTCTCAGGTGTGACGTAAGCTGAAGGAAACACAACCAGAAATTAGGATCAGTCCTAACCGTATAATAAAGACTGTGATATGGATGAAAAAAAACAACAATGACAAATTTTATTATTAAAAAATACATTATACACAAAAGCCTGATATAAATAATAGGCTGATTTCTGATGACATTTACTTTTTAAACTTTTTGTTACTTTTTTAATGCTGACCCGTCCTCCCCATCAGTAGTCCTGTCCAAGTAGGCATGACCAGCGCACAGCAAACTGTTTGGGTCACTACTGGAATATCGTTATCTTGGCCATCTTTGGTGTTTACTAGGCCAGTGCAATTATTATTGATGGATCCCATTAAACCAGCAGTAAATTAAAGGGGTTATCTGGGGCTATTTTAATTTTCTTTACTACGGGTCTGAGAAGTAACAGGCAGGGAGTTGGCATCTACCTGCCTGATAGGTTCTAGGCCCAAAGTCTAGCAAAGAAATATTCCTGGAAACCCTAAATCTAGGGAACAGTTGGCCCTCACAGACTGATGATACTACCTGATCCTCCGCTGGCTCCATACGCAGTCCAATCCATGGGTTCCTCTGCCATTGTCGCTCCTTGTAATGTATACAAATCTCTCGCTGATTGCTGATGTCTGTCTTCACTCTCAGATGAGGTGTAACAAACTGAGAATAAACGGCTTTTTTTTCATTTCAATTCAAACTGAGCAATTCTATTGGCTGTTTCACTGTGGTTACCATGGTTACAGAGGTAGCTGCAGATTTAAAGGGACAGGATGCAGTCATTGCGCTATGGTACATTTTACCATGAATGTCATATATCCCTGTATATTACATGGAGCTGCTCAGATAATGTGTGGGCAGAGGCTCCTGTATCGTTCATATATTACATAGATTTGCTTAGAGGCGCTGTACAGAAATCTGGGGTGAAATTATTTGTGTTGTCAATAGTACATGAATAAAGAAGGGCTGTTAGTGTCTGTACTGGGCCGAAAAATGGGTTTTATGTTCAGAACAAATCTCAGTATTAAATCAGACATCACCGGCTGCTATTGAAGGATTTTTTTCAATATTCTTATCAACTTTCTGGTGTATTTCCATCACAGAATGCTGTTACATATAGGAGACGCCATAGCTATCAGATCATAGGGCTGCAATCTGGGGGCAAAGCAGCCACCCCTTGGACATTATATAGTATGTGACAAAAGTGAGTACACCCTTCACGTTTTTACAAATATTGTGTTATATCTAGTGTTGAGCGGACCCGGATCTGAAAAATCCGGATCCGTTTTTTTTTTTCTTCTCTCTCTCTCTCTCTCTCTCTTTTTCTCTCTCTCTCTCTCTCTCTCTTTCTCTCTCTCTCTTTCTCTCTCTCTTTCTCTCTCTCTTTCCGGATCGGATCCGTCGGACCCGGGGTACACCGGTAACACGATACAATGCTGGGCCCTGGAGGTAGGGATATATGCCGCGCCTGCAGCAGTCGAACTGCTCGGATCCGGGGTCGCTGTGGCTCGAGGGTCTCCGGACCCGGGGGCTTGTGGCCACTTCGATGTGTAAAAGGGGGGAATATTTACAAGGGACAGTTTGTGACGCCACCCGTGGTTCATGGTAAGGGGAGTACCGCCGCTGCCGATAGGAGTACCCGGGAAAGATGGAGTGGGGCAGCCTCCATGGGTAAGGGAGACCACGGGACTCTAGAGAATAGGTGGAGGATGGCGTGGTGCAGGCTGTGTGGGCAGGCAGGACGCAGGGAGAGCAGTGTACTCACTCAGACTGTGTGGATGCTGGTGCAACCATTAAGCAGACTCTGACACAGAAGTAAACCAAGTCTCTGGGTGCCACTGCCACTCTGGGGAGCTCGTCCGGGAATCCGTCCCCGCTGGTACTGTTAGTGGTCTGGAGCCTGCCTCCAATGACAGTTGTAGAAGTTCCTAAGTGACCCTTCGGCCTGAAGCTGTCAGGGTCCCGCTCCCTATATTAGAATAGTGGAGCTATGCTCTCGATGGCTGACACTTGGGATTTCTGTAGGCCGCAGAAGCTGGAAAGCCCTATCCCCCTCGTTGTGTTGGTGCCTTCAATCTCTGAGCTCTTGGGGAAAGTTCATAAAGAGACTATCCTCCACAGGTGAATTACCAAGTTGTGTGAAGCTACTCCCTGATCTAGGGTCCTGTACCCTGCCGTGCTCGGTACCGATTCGGTTACTGGACTTTCCGGTGCCGACCGTTCTCCAAAACTAAGTCTGGGCCCCCTTCTCCAATACCCTACGACCGGGTCTCCGACTCCTCCGGACCCAGACCACCGTCTGTGACCTAACAAAAGTCTCCCAGGGAAATACAACTCCCTGCGCTCCTCACTCTCTGAGGGCTACTACTAAACTGACTATGTCCTTCCCACCAGTCTGCCTGACCCCTAGGCGGGTGGCCATTTTCCAGCTAGACCACCCACTGGTGTGCCCGACAGGGTGTGGTGCGAGGTGTGGTTAGGATTTGAGAGCTGAAGGGAACAATACCAGCGTTAGGATCCCAGAACCATGGAGGATGAGTTCTGCACCATAAGAGAAAGGAGTGCAGTTTCCTGTGACACCCTGATAAGGTCAGGGGCGTCACAGATACACTCACCTGAGGCTGATGCCTGCACTCTCTAACATCCTTACACGTTCCTTCCCCCATTCCTGATCACGTGCCTAGGCCATCGCTTGCCCTGTACTCACCCTGGTTAGTGAGAGCGTCAGCAAGAGCAAGAGACTGGCTCCTTCCAAAGTGGACAGCATAAGAATGATGAGATTCTATAACTGCCACCAGATGGTAAGACACAGGCCTTTTATTGTGAAGGGGAGTGGTCACAAAGAGCTGTACCTGAGATTAAGGCTCCAAAGAATACTCAGATAGGAAAGAGTTTGTGCTAACATGCTTAGAGGACGGACTAGTCGGGGGTATAACGCCCTTGGGACTAGACCCCGCACTCATTAGCATAAGATAAAAGATATTTAGAAATACTTTTTCTAAAGATCTCTTTATCTATGCTGCTAGATACAGGGACAGTTAGGGTACCGTCACACTTTAGCGACGCTCCAGTGAACCCACCAGCGATCTGACCTGGTCAGGATCGATGGTGCGTCGCTACATGGTCGCTGGTGAGCTGTCAATCAGGCAGATCTCACCAGCGACCAGTGACCAGCCCCCAGCCACCAGCGACGCGTGGAAGCGATACTGCGCTTGGTAACTAAGGTAAATATTGGGTAACCAAGCGCTTTGTTACCCGATATTTACCTTGGTTACCAGCGCACACCGCTTAGCACTGGCTCCCTGCACTCCTAGCCAGAGTACACATCGGGTTAATAAAGCAAACCGCTTTCCTTATTTACCCAATGTGTACTCCGGCTACGTGTGCGGGAGCAGGGAGCCAGCACTGGCAGAGTGAGAGCGGCGCCCGTTAGTAACCAAGGTAAATATTGGGTAACCAAGCAAAGGGCTTCACATGGTTACCCAATATTTACCTTAGTTACAGCTCACCGCAGGCTGCCAGACGCCGGCTCCTGCTCCCTGCACATTCAGATCGTTGCTCTCTCGCTGTCAAACACAGCGATGTGTGCTTCACAGCGGGAGAGCAACGTCCAAAAAATGAACCAGCACTGTGTATAACGAGCAGCGATTTCACAGCCGGGGCCAGATCGCTGCTCAGTGTCACACACAGCGAGATCGCTAATGAGGTCACTGGTGCGTCACAAAAACCATGACTCAGCAGCGATCTCGCTATGTGAGACGTACCCCTTAGGCAGATATTAGGAATATGCACCCAGAATTAATCGTGGTTCTTGATGCATATTGCACTTGACATGTTCACTTTAAAGGGAAGGTGTTGCATTTTTTAATTTTGTATTAATAATAGTTATTATCAAATCAAGTATTTTTAATACGAAATTAAACTCACTTTTTATTTAGTTTTTATTTAATTCTAGTTTTACTGAAGCACTGGGGGCTGCCATCTTGGATTTGCTGTAAATAGCGACAGTTATGGTCATGTCACACAAATCGACAGCGACGACGACGTCACTGCTAAGTCACCATTTTCTGTGATGTTGCAGCGACCTTGCTAGCGATGTCGCTGTGTGTGACATCCAGCAACGACCTGGCCCCTGCTGTGAGGTCGCCGGTTGTTGCTGAATGTCCTGGACCATTTTTTGGTTGTTGCTCTCCCGCTGTGAAGCAAACATCGCCGTGTGTGACAGCGAGAGAGCAACGAACTGAATGTGCAGGGAGCCGGCTTCTGCGAACGCTGGTAACGAAGGTAAATATCGGGTAACCAAGCAAAGGCTTGGTTACCCGATATTTACCTTCGTTACCAGCGTCCGCAGCTTCTTGAAGCCGGCTCCCTGCTCCCTGCACACGTAGCCAGAGTACACATCTGGTAACTATAAGCAAAGCGGTTTGCTTATTAACCCGATATGTACTCTGGCTACGAGTGCAGGGAGCCAGCGCTAAGCGGTGTGTGCTGGTAACCAAGGTAAATATCGGGTAACCAAGCGAAGCACTTTGCTTGGCTACCCGATACTTACCTAAGTTACCAAGCGCGTCATCGCTTCCACGCATCGCTGCTGGCTGGGGGCTGGTCACTGGTCGCTGGTGAGATCTGCCTGTTTGACAGCTCACCAGCGACCATGTAACAACGCAGCGGCGATCCTGATAAGGTCAGATCGCTGATCAGGTCGTGCTACGATCCTGATAAGGTCGTGATCGCTGCTGCGTCGCTACGTGTGACCTAGGCTTTACTCACCTCCTTTATGGCAGCCCCTGTGCCGAAGCTTTGCGGAACAAACTACATTCTACTTGATCCTTGTTGGATTGACTAGTTAGAGAAATATCCAAAAATGTAATGTGGCTATCATGATATTCATGGGTGAAAAAAATATTGCAAGGATTGTTGTTCACAAAATTTATAAAATTTTGTACATCATTTGTAGAACCACGCCAAACTATAAGTACATCATCTATGTACCTAAGGAAAATACCAATATCTTTGGAAAAAGGATTAGAATCATCAATATATTGCTCCTCCCACCAGCTCATGTATATATTTGCTAAAGACGGGGAAAACTTAGCCCCCATCGAACATCCCCTGTCCCCTGATACTGTCTGCTGAGCTGTGTATTAATCCTATCCTGTGTGATACTGTCTGCTGAGCCGTGTATTAATCCTCTCCTGTGTGATACTGTCAGCTGAGCTGTGTATTAATCCTATCCTGTGTGATACTGTCTGCTGAGCCGTGTATTAATTCTATCCTGTGTGATACTGTCTGCTGAGCTGTGTATTAATCCTATCCTGTGTGATACTGTCTGCTGAGCCGTGTATTAATCCTATCCTGTGTGATACTGTCTGCTGAGCCGTGTATTAATCCTATCCTGTGTGATACTGTCTGCTGAGCCGTGTATTAATCCTATCCTGTGTGATACTGTCTGCTGAGCTGTGTATTAATCCTCTCCTGTGTGATACTGTTAGCTGAGCTGTGTATTAATCCTATCCTGTGTGATACTGTCTGCTGAGCCGTGTATTAATCCTATCCTGTGTGATACTGTCTGCTGAGCTGTGTATTAATCCTATCCTGTGTGATACTGTCTGCTGAGCTGTGTATTAATCCTATCCTGTGTGATACTGTCTGCTGAGCCGTGTATTAATCCTATCCTGTGTGATACTGTCTGCTGAGCTGTGTATTAATCCTCTCCTGTGTGATACTGTCTGCTGAGCTGTGTATTAATCCTATCCTGTGTGATACTGTCTGCTGAGCCGTGTATTAATCCTATCCTGTGTGATACTGTCTGCTGAGCTGTGTATTAATCCTATCCTGTGTGATACTGTCTGCTGAGCCGTGTATTAATCCTATCCTGTGTGATACTGTCTGCTGAGCCGTGTATTAATCCTATCCTGTGTGATACTGTCTGCTGAGCTGTGTATTAATCCTATCCTGTGTGATACTGTCTGCTGAGCCGTGTATTAATCCTATCCTGTGTGATACTGTCTGCTGAGCTTTGTATTAATCCTATCCTGTGTGATACTGTCTGCTGAGCCGTGTATTAATCCTATCCTGTGTGATACTGTCTGCTGAGCTGTGTATTAATCCTATCCTGTGTGATACTGTCTGCTGAGCTGTGTATTAATCCTATCCTGTGTGATACTGTCTGCTGAGCCGTGTATTAATCCTATCCTGTGTGATACTGTCTGCTGAGCCGTGTATTAACCCCTTCAGCCCCCAGCCTGTTTTCACCTTAAAGACCCGGCCATTTTTTGCAATTTTGACCAGTGTCACTTTGACAGGTTATAACTCTGGAACACTTCAACGGATCCTGGCGATTCTGAGATTGTTTTTTCATGACATATTGTACTTCATGTCAGTGGTAAATTTAGGCCGATATGTTTTGTTTTTATTTGTGAAAATTTCGGAAATTTGGCGAAAATTTTGAAAATTTTGCAATTTTCAAAATTTGAAATTTTATGCCCATAAATCTGAGAGATATGTCACACAAAAAAGTTACTAAATAACATTTCCCACATGTCTACTTTACACCAGCGAAATTTTTGAAAAAAAAAAAATTTCCGTTAGAAGGGTTCAAAGTTCATCACCAATTTCTCATTTTTCCAACAAAATTTACAAAAAAAATTTTTTAGGTACCACATCACATTTGGAGTGATTTGAGAAACCTAGGCGACAGAAAATACCCAAAAGTGACCCAATTCTAAAATCTGCACCCCTCACTCTGCTCAAAACCACATCCAAGAAGTTTATTAACCCTTTAGGAGCTTCACAGCAACCAAAATGAAAATTTTACTTTTTTAACACAAAAATGTTACTTTAGCCATAAAAATTAGTATTTTCACAAGGGTATCAGGAAAATTGCATCATAAAATGTATTGTGCATTTTCTCCTGAGTACGCAGATACCCCATATGTGGTGGAAATCAAATGTTTGGGCACACAGCAGGACTCGGAAGGCAAGGAGCGCCATTTGAATTTTTGAGTGCAAAATTAGCTGCACTCATTAGCGGACGCCATGTCGGGTTTGAAGACCCCCTGAGGTGCCTAAACAATGGAGCTCCCCCATAAGTGACCCCATTTTGGAAACTAGAGCCCTCAAATATTTTTTCTAGATGTTTGATGTGCACTTTGAACCCCTGGGGGCTTCACAGAAGTTTATAACGTTGAGCCGTGAAAAGAAAAAATTTTTTTTTTACCACAAAACGGTTGCTTCAACCAGGTAGCTTTTTTTATCACAAGGGTATCAGGAAAAAATGCACCATAAAATATATTGTGCATTTTCTCCTGAGTACGCAGATACCCCATATGTGGTGGTAATCAAATGTTTGGACACACGGCAGTGCTCGGAAGGCAAGGAGCGCCATTTGAATTTTTGAGTCCAAAATTAGCTGCACTCATTAGCGGACGCCATGTCGGGTTTGAAGACTCCCCGAGGTGCCTAAAAAATGGAGCTCCCCCATAAGTGACCCCATTTTGGAAACTAGAGCCCTCAGATATTTTTTCTAGATGTTTGATGTGCACTTTGAACCTCTGGGGGCTTCACAGAAGTTTATAACGTTGAGCCGTGAAAAGAAAAAAATTTTTTTTTACCACAAAACTGTTGCTTCAACCAGGTAGCTTTTTTTATCACAAGGGTATCAGGAAAAAATGCACCATAAAATGTATTGTGCATTTTCTCCTGAGTACGCAGATACCCCATATGTGGTGGTAATCAAATGTTTGGGCACACAGCAGGACTCGGAAGGCAAGGAGCGCCATTTGAATTTTTGAGTGCAAAATTAGCTGCACTCATTAGCGGACGCCATGTCGGATTTGAAGACTCCCCGAGGTGCCTAAACAATGGAGCTCCCCCATAAGTGACCCCATTTTGGAAACTAGAGCCCTCAAATATTTTTTCTAGATGTTTGATGTGCACTTTGAACCCCTGGGGGCTTCACAGAAGTTTATAACGTTGAGCCGTGAAAAGAAAAAAAATTTTTTTTACCACAAAACTGTTGCTTCAACCAGGTAGCTTTTTTTATCACAAGGGTATCAGGAAAAAATGCACCATAAAATGTATTGTGCATTTTCTCCTGAGTACGCAGATACCTCATATGTGGTGGAAATCAAATGTTTGGGCGCACGGCAGGACTCGGAAGGCAAGGAGCGCCATTTCACAGCAAAATTGGTTGGAATTATTAGCGGACGCCATGTTGCGTTTGGAGACCCCCCTGAAGTGCCTAAACAATGGTGCTCCCCCACAATTGACCCCATTTTGGAAACTAGACCCCTCATGGAATTTATCTAGCTGTTTACTGAGCACTTTGAACCCCTGGAGGCTTCACAAACGTTTGTAATGTTCAGCCGTGAAAATATTTTATTCTTTTTTTTACCACAAAATTGTTTTTTCAAACAGGTAGCTTTTTTTTCCACAAGGGTATCAGGAAAAAATGCACCATAAAATGTATTGTGCAATTTCTCCTGAGTACGACGATACCTCATATGTGGTGGAAATCAATTGTTTGGGCGTACGGCGGGGCTCAGAAGAGAAGGAGTGCCATTTCACAGTAAAATTGATTGGAATTATTAGCAGACGCCATGTTTCATTTGGAGACCCCCTGAGGTGCCTAAACAATGGAGCTCCCCCACATGTGATCCCATTTTGGAAACTAGACCCCCCCCATACAAAAAAAATTAGTTTGGCGAAATAAAAAATACAGACATCAGTAAAAAAAAAAAAAGGAGCGCCTGCCACTAAGACCAGTGCCAAACGTGAGAGCAATGCACGAGTCTCGCATCGCATCATCCACTGCAGTCTGGAAGCGAGCAACTGTGCTGGATAATGCGATGCGAGAGGGCGGGGCGGCAGATGAGAAAGGGCGCAGCGGATGGAAGATGGGAAAGGGCGCAGCGGGTGGAGGAGCGGCAGAGGATGGGAAAGGGCACAGCGGATGGATGATGGGAAATGGCGCAGCGGATGGATGGGAAATGGCGCAGCGGATGGAGGAGCGGCAGAGGATGGGGGGGGGAGGTGAGATGGGGATACCTACCTTACAGGATGGATCTAGGCAGCAGGATCACAGCAGACAGAAGAGGCAGCAGATGAAGGAGGCAACAGATCGAGGAGGGTGAGAGGGGGCAGTAGATGGAAAATGGGAGAAAGCAGGCAGCAGATCGGGGAGGGGGGCAGAGTCTGATGGGAGAGAGAGATGGCACATGGAGGAGGGGGGGCCCCGGGGGGAGGGTGGCTTGCAGCACATGTAGGGGGAGGGTGGCTTGCAGCACATGTGGGGGGGAGGGTGGCTTGCAGCACATGTGGGGGGGAGGGTGGCTTGCAGCACATGTGGGGGGGAGGGTGGCTTGCAGCACATGTGGGGGGGAGGGTGGCTTGCAGCACATGTAGGGGGAGGGTGGCTTGCAGCACATGTAGGGGGAGGGTGGCTTGCAGCACATGTAGGGGGAGGGTGGCTTGCAGCACATGTAGGGGGAGGGTGGCTTGCAGCACATGTAGGGGGAGGGTGGCTTGCAACACATGTGGGGGGAGGGTGGCTTGCAGCACATGTAGGGGGAGGGTGGCTTGCAGCACATGTAGGGGGAGGGTGGCTTGCAGCACATGTAGGGGGAGGGTGGCTTGCAGCACATGTAGGGGGAGGGTGGCTTGCAGCACATGTGGGGGTAGGGTGGCTTGCAGCACATGTGGGGGGAGGGTGGCTTGCAGCACATGTAGGGGGAGGGTGGCTTGCAGCACATGTGGGGGGAGGGTGGCTTGCAGCACATGTGGGGGGAGGGTGGCTTGCAGCACATGTAGGGGGAGGGTGGCTTGCAGCACATGTAGGGGGAGGGTGGCTTGCAGCACATGTAGGGGGAGGGTGGCTTGCAGCACATGTAGGGGGAGGGTGGCTTGCAGCACATGTGCTGCAAGCCAGCCACCCTTCCCCCACATGTGCTGCAAGCCAGCCACCCTCCCCCCACATGTGCTGCAAGCCAGCCACCCTCCCCCCACATGTGCTGCAAGCCAGCCACCCTCCCCCCACATGTGCTGCAAGCCACCCTCCCCCCACGTGGGGGGAGGGTGGCTTGCAGCACATGGAGGGATAGGAGATGTGGCGATGGAGAAGGGGCAGCCGATGAAGGAGGCGGCGGCGGCCGCCGATCGGGAACAGTGGGGGCCGATTCGGGGGCAGCAGCGGCTGAAAAAGGTGGGTGCGACGGCGGCGGGGACAGTGGCGAGCATGGCGGCGGGGACAGCGGTGGATCGGGAGCGGCGGCGGCGGGGACAGCGGTGGATCGGGAGCATGGCGCCGGGGACAGCGGTGGATCGGGAGCGGCGGCGGGGACAGCGGTGGATCGGGAGCGGCGGCGGGGACAGCGGTGGACCGGGAGCATGGCGCCGGGGACAGCGGTGGACCGGGAGCATGGCGCCGGGGACAGCGGTGGACCGGGAGCATGGCGCCGGGGACAGCGGTGGACCGGGAGCATGGCGCCGGGGACAGCGGTGGACCGGGAGCATGGCGCCGGGGACAACGGTGGATCGGGAGCATGGCGCCGGGGACAGCGGTGGATCGGGAGCATGGCGCCGGGGACAGCGGTGGATCGGGAGCAGCGGCGGGGCGATCGGAGACAGCGGCGGGGCGATCGGAGACAGCGGTGGAGCGCGTGCAGCGGCGGGGCGATCGGAGACAGCGGCGAGGACAGCGGTGGAGCGCGTGCAGCGGCGGGGCGATCGGAGACAGCGGCGGGGACAGCGGTGCATCGGGAGCAGCGGCGGGGCGATCGGGGACAGGGGCGGGCGGCGGGGACAGCAACTTACCGCTCTCCTCGGCTTCCAGGGACGGTCACAGGCCGCAGATCCACATTGATTGGAGAGAGCGGTCACAAGACCGGTCTCTCCAATCAGAGCTGGGGGCGGGTGAAGCATCGATCACCCAGCTCCAGCCAATGGCCAGTGCTACAGCAGCACTGATCAGGGCTGGATTTCAATGTTCCAGCCATTTTCAATGGCTGGAACATTACAGTGGCTGTAATTGGCTGAGCGGCGTTCGTCAGCCAATCACAGCCTCTGTAGGTTCGGGGAGTAGGCACCACCCCTCCTGAGGTCAGGCAGAGGTCCCCTCCTTCCCGAATCTACCGTTTAATAAAACAACTTTCACTCCCCGGGGCTCCGGGACAGCGATTTCGCCATGACATACTGAGTACGTCATGGGTCGTTTAGCACCATGTCACCATGACGTACTCAGTACGTCAAAGGTCGTTAAGGGGTTAATTCTATCCTGTGTGATACTGTCTGCTGAGCTGTGTATTAATACTATCCTGTGTGATACTGTCTGCTGAGCTGTGTATTATTTCTATCCTGTGTGATACTGTCTGCTGAGCCGTGTATCTAATCCTATCCTGTGTGATACTGTCTGCTGAGCCGTGTATTAATCCTATCCTGTGTGATACTGTCTGCTGAGCTGTGTATCTAATCCTATCCTGTGTGATACTGTCTGCTGAGCTGTGTATCTAATCCTATTCTGTGTGATACTGTCTGCTGAGCTGTGTATCTAATCCTCCCCTGTGTGATACTGTCTGCACGGCTGTATAATACTGAGTAATACTCCTGTAACGGCTGAGTAATACTGCTGTGTGATACTGTCTGCTGAGCTGTGTATCTAATCCTCTCCTGTGTGATACTGTCTGCTGAGCCGTGTATTAATCCTCTCCTGTGTGATACTGCCTGCTGAGCTGTGTAGCTAATCCTATCTTGTGTGATACTCATGCTGTCCTTGGTGACACTTTAGCCATTTCCGGTCACCAGCAAAATTGATCTGCACTATGATACTAAATTTCATGCTGTTATCCTTTGGAAACACCCAGGTTGGGAGGGGAAGGTGACTACACACACAAGAGAGCAGACGCCGCTCATTTTTACTGCAGCTATAATCCAGGCTATTTCTTTTTTTTTTAAATCAGATCTTTTTTTATTAAATCATTAGGGATCAATACAGAGAGTATTTCACTTTTCATATAACTGATAACAATAAACAGATAAACACATGTGATTTATAAATCAGGTTCTTTCTCTGCATGTATGTAAATATAATAATAGAGTTCTCAAATCATAATTATATTATATAGCTTGAGCCTACAAACCTCGTGGCTCTACAAATAAACAAAACTTAAATTATGCAATAATGCCTCAGACTAACAGAAACACCTCCTCCATCAGCCGTGTCGCTCCACATCATATTGCTATACTCTCCCGCCCCTCCCTCTCCGTGCAGTCATCCATGAAACCGTTCCAGTCCTCTCTCACCTCTTCATTCAAAGTCCACTTCGTCACAGAAAAAACTAGTTTTAATTCCTTTCCTCACACATGCCATCACTGCAGGCACAACAGTAACCGGTCCAGCATTGCATCCCAAACCAGTGCACTAGAGGGTAGGCCCGGCAACTCCATCCATGGCCGCCAAATGTTGTAAAACTTTTTCAATGTTTTTCTTTTTAAATAAACTCCCCTTTCCAATCTTATGACGTTATTTAATTTGTTTTTGAGCTCTGGTAATGTTGGTGGTAGAGGGTCTAACCAGTGATATGCAAGTAGCTTTCTTGCTTGGTACAAGATACGTGCTATTCCCAGGGCTGTTGGAGAATCCGGATCCACTTCAACTTCCCACAGACTCAACAGGCACAGGCGGGGCGACGGTTGTATTGTGATATGATATATTTGATCTATAAGTCCCAGGGTTTTGTTCCAGAAATCACCAATGTGTCCACACTCCCACATAACATGCATCAAATGGGCATCATCCTGTCCACACCTAACACACTGTGTGTTTGGTCTGAGTCCCATCTTAAATAGTAGACTGGGAGTTTTATATACCCTGTGGATGAGATATATTTGAGACAGCTTTTGGCACTCCGATACCGCCAGTTTAGGAACCTGTTCCAATATATCAGACCACTGGTCTTCCGTCAGGGGACCGACGTCTCGTTCCCATTTGCTTTTAACAATCAATGGATGTGTTTCCAGATGGGCAGGTAGTAATTTTTTATATAGTTCCGAAATAAGACCCTTAGAGGACTCAGATGTAAGCAGCCTATGTACTGTTTGATTATGTGTCACTGTTACCAGGTTTGTCCTCACCTGTCTTTCCAGTGCGTGTCTCAGCTGCAAATACTGATAAAAGAAGACATGCGGAAGGTGAAACTCCAATCCAGGCTATTTCTACAGTAGGATTTCTGTAGGATTTCAGCAGCTGCTCCCCCTAGTGTTTAAGAGTGGAAAATATCAAACTTTTTATTTTTTTTTTTATATTTTTCTCAATTAAAAACAAATAATAATATTTAAACAAAACATTTAAACATTAATACTTTACATTTTTTCAGTTATTGAAATTATTTTTTTTTGGACGACACCTTTTAAATAATGTAAAAAAATAAGTTTAAATGACTCTCCTTTTGCTCCATTAAAAATGAATAAAAAATAATTAAAACAAAAATTCACACTTTATTACCGCGTTCAGAAATGTCCGATCTTTCAAAATAAAAAAATATATTAATCTGATTAGCAAACAGCGTAAAGTGGAAAAAAATCAAAACGCTAGAATTAAATTTATTTTTTTTGGTCACTGTAACATTGCAATGCAATGTTAAAAAAAAGGCGATCAAAACATCAGATCTACCCCAAGTGGTATCAGAAAAAAAACCTTAGCTCAGGGTGCAAATATAAGCCATCACACAGCCCCAGATCTTGAAAAGTGATAATGTCACTGGTCTCGGAAAATGACGACAAATGCAAAATTTTTTTATTTTTTTGGGGGGGGACAAATTTCAGATTTTTTCTTTTCACCACTTAAAAAAGAACTACCCCCCCCCCCAAAAAAAAAACCCCTATAAACTATACATGTTTGGTAGCTAGATACTAGTATTGACCTGGAGAATCATACTACCAGGTCAGTGTTACTATAAAGTGAACGTGGTAAATAAAAAAATAAAAAAACTATTGTGGAATAAAATCTATAAACCTCATTTGGCTATATTGGCAGAAAACCAAATACGTAATGGCTCTTGAAAGAAGGGGGTGGAAACAAAACAAAAAGAGGAAAATCGCCAGGGGGTGAACGGGTTAATATTTTTGCTTATATGTTGTGATGTCTGGGATACTAAGAAATCAAAATTGGTGAATAACAGACAGCACACAAAATAAATATATATATAAATAAATAGAAAAAAGAAATGGCAAGAAATTACATAAAATGAGGTGCAACTTAGGGCGGCTTTGCACGTTGCGACATTGCACGTGCGATGTCGATGGGGTCAAATCGAAAGTGACGCACATCCGGCGTCGCAGTCGATATCGCAACGTGTAAAACCTTTTTGATACGATGAACGAGCGCAAAAGCGTCGTTATCGTATCATCGCTGCAGCCTCCGACATTTCCATAATGCCGGTGCAGCGACAGGTGCGATGTTGTTCCTCGCTCCTGCGGCAGCACACATCGCTGTGTGTAAAGCCGCAGGAGCGAGGAACCTCACCTTACCTGCTGCCAGCTGCAATGAGAAGGACGGAGGTGGGCGGGATGTTTACATCCTGCTCATCTCCGCCCCTCCACTTCAATTGGCCGCCTGCCGTGTGACGTCGCTGTGACGCCGCACGACCCGCCCCCTTAGGAAGGAGGCGGGTCGCCGGCCAGAGGGACGTCGCACGGCAGGTATGTGCGTGTAAAGCTGCCGTAGCGATAATAATCGCTACGGCAGCTTTCACTAGATATTGCACGTGCGACGGGGGCGGGACTATCGCTGCAGCATCGGTAACACATTGTTACCGATGTCGCAGCGTGCAAAGCCCGCCTTAAACTATGCACTAACAATTAATGAAAGTAGGAAGCAAAAGCTGCATGGTCTAGAAAAGTGCACTACTCATTATGAAAGTGTATGAAGATATTTATTGAGTGGCACAAGAAGACAATACATTTAAAAACATGTAGATGAAGGAAAACATGATTAACTCCTGAACTACCGCAGGCAGTAAAATTACGTCCTAAACCACCATACCATAATGTAATCCCCGTCGGCTACTGCCGGCAGCTAGTGGGGACCGCGCACGTCAGCTGATTTGTACAGATGACATGTGTGCCTTGCAGGCACGAGTGGATCCACGCTCCACCTGTACCTGTTAACCCCTTAAATGGCGCTGTCAAAATGTCAAAGCGACATTTAAATGCCAGTCGCGGTACAGCTTCCCTTACCAGGCCCCATCGGTGGCGCTGTGATGTGATCACTGTGAGTCGATGGTTGTCATGGTAGCACAGGGTCATGTGAGTGTGACGCCCTGGCAAAACCAGGTAGTCACAAATCTTGTACATCCTCCTTGTTACCATCACAACCCACACTCAGGCATAACACACAGCCATTAAACCCTAGCAACCCCCTCATGATAATAGGGACACACCAGTGGGCGGGATCAGGCGGATGAGAACACCCACCTAGGGGTCCTGAGGTGTCAGAGGCGGGAACACGTCGGTTCAGTCGAGTTCAGTAGAGAGTGTGTACTGGAGTTCTAATCTAGTTCTCTCCTCCTGAACTTCGGACTTCAACTCTCTTAACTGAACTGAACTGACTCTTTTCCCGCCCCGGGTTCTCCAGGCCTCTAGGTGGGCGTTCTCCATCCGCCTGGTCCCGCCCACTGGTGTGCCTTTCCCACCCTGGGGGGTGACTAGGGTTTCAGGTCGGCTGTGTGTGACCCTGTGTGGGATGGTGTTATGCGGGGGCCTATCTGTGTGACTACCTGGTTTTGCCAGGGCGTCACATTCCCCCTTGGTTAAATACAGACCATCCGCGAGCTGTCCGACCACCAACATTTATTAAAACCGGAACTGTGAAATAGAAAAGGGATAACAAGAATAAAAACATATGTAACAGGCAAAAATGTTTTTTCCCTTTACGGGAGGCACAATTCTTAAACGTTGCAAACGGAACGGGACGGAACGGGCCACCTTCTCATTGCTCCCATCCTAAACAACCTGTTCCCTAGTGCCACCGCTAACACTGGTTCACACCCCTTTTCCCAAGTCCAGGAACGGGTCCGGGTGACGCCTACACGGGCCGCGTAAAAAGTTCCTTACCCGGCAGTCCTTGTCACGGGCCCCAAGTCCGGGGACCCCTGGCCTGGAGGTTAGTCACCGGTTGCAGTGGTGACTGGGCCTTGGCCTACTCTACCGCAGGCCCTTCCTCCAATCAGCCTCTCCAGAGACTGCGGCGAGCAACGGGAAGGTAGTTTAGGGATATTCAACCCTGCCCCGGTCCACCTCGGATCTCCGGCAGCCATCTTTTCATCTCCTGTCAAACACGGATCACCATCTGCCACCTAGCCAGTATGCCGGGGCTCCAACCCCAACGCCTTTCCTTTCTGAACTTGAGCTTCACCTCCTCACTGCTCCACTCCTCTCCTCCTGAACTTCAGACTTTGACTCTCTTAACTGATAACCTATAAGCAGAAGGATATACCATAGTAATCCAAATGATCTTTATCTAGAATACCAAAAGACAACTAGAAAACCAGACAACGATATCCCAGAAATAAATATCATACAATTTGTATTGGTTAAAAAACACACACAATTTAAAAACATACATAAAAAACAAAAAAAAACAAGAGGGAGACATGGTAAGAAATGATATGGTGGGTGGCCAGAAAAGATGTAAATATATAAAGAGGTCGGTTGGTCTGCTGCATCAATTAAAGCATGAAGGCAGGGAGGTCTGAACTAGGCTCAATACAAAGTTGATATGGTCCTAGAAGACAGGTAAAAAACCATGCTTCTAATACAATAATTTATTCAAGATCAGTATAACCATTTAGCCCTATAAAGATATATATATCTTTCCATAAATATTCCTCACCACTGGATATAGAAAAATAGAGATATAAAAAGGGAATTTATTTATATATAAACACTGATCATGAATAACTACTGCCTATATATTCCAAACTGCCCCATGTAATATATAGGAGTAATAGTAAAAAGATCGTGCAGACAGACAAGAAGGTTTAAACCTGACCACTTTACAGAGATAAAGCCATACCCAGGTATACTTACCGACCCCTCAACACCACTCCAACGACCGTTTCGCACCCGCTTCGTCAGGGCAGATCAAAGTAGTGTAGTGCGCCTATGCGGGATCGGCGAGTGTGTATGACGTAGGGTGCTTCATGCACCCAGGCTTCAGAACAAGGAGGAAAAAGATGGCCGAAAAAGGAGGCGCCGGCACTGGAGAATGGAGACACCCATATGACTTAACTCCACCACACCGACCGTTTAAGTAAGTATTATAAAGTGATTTTTACGTTATACAGAGCGGCCTGGGCTCTTGTGTACGGCATATTAGAATGTTGTATATAAGAGCCCACTGGTGGTGGCCACAGCTTATAGGCCTCAAAACTGGTGACAGGTTCCCTTTAAATACACCCTTGGAAGGATTCCAAAGTCTTTCCCAAGTGTCAATTATAAATGCCTTTAACTTCCGTGAAATAAAGTCATTTTTCCTGCATTGATCAGAGCATATCCTGGTTATTGATCACTGCGTGGATATTGTATGCTTTCTTATATTAGCCTCATAATTTGGAATGCAGACAATTAGAGCAGTTTGTGCATGGTTAGTGTGCACCCCTAAATCAATGACGTTGCGTGGACACCAGGTGAAATCCTTTAAGGCCAGCTATAGGCTAATGTGATATTCCTCCTTTTATAAACTCACATGCATTTAGCTCCCTCTAGTGGTGATTTTAGACAGTAAGAATTATATTTGTAGTGCCTGGTCCTGGTCCCAGCACAGCACCTCTACACACTTTGCTCCCAGGCCTCGGCGGGGTCGCCTCTCTCCTCTCCTGTCTCGGGGTCTGCCGCGATCACCTACGTGCATCTCTTCTGTGAGTACGCGCACAGCCACGCCACCTTTCTTAAAGAGTCGGCATCCCATTACCTGGAAGTGATCCCAGAAGGTCACCTATTTCCTTAAGGTATTTAAGACTGCCTCCCCTTACAAGAGGCGCCGGAGCAACATTGCCTACTAGTTAGTGTGTTTGTAGTTCTCAGATCCCATTACACTACTGTGTCTAGTACTGCTTGCCTTATCCTAGTTTCAGTTCCGCATTGCTAACCTGTGCCTTGTCCTAGAGCCTGCGCTCTACCACCATCTCCGTGCTGCCACGCCTGAGCCACCATCTGCATGCTGCAACACCTGAGCCATCATCTCCATGATGTCACGTCTGAGCTACCATTTCCGTGCAGCCACATCTTAGCCACAATCTCCATGTCGCCACGTCTGAGCCACCATCGCCATGCCGCCACGTCTGAGCCATCATCTCCATGATTTCACGTCTGAGCCACCATCTCCGTGTCGCCATGACTGAGCCACCATCTCCATGATGTCACGTCTGAGCCACCATCTCCGTGCCGCCACATCTGAGCCACCATCTCCGTGCCGCCACATCAAGGACACCAGCACCAGACGCTAAGAGACTTTACCATAAGTGCCGACCTCAATTGGTTCCTGGCAGTCAGGCAATTAGTCACCCTTTGGCTGCGCCAGACAATCCCTGTAAAGCGGTTCGCTACTGGTTAGCTCCCTCAGGGGAATCCGGTGTATGGCCCAATGGCTCTACCCCTGGACGCTCGCTGCCTCTCGGCGACCGTAACAATATCATTCAGAAAAACTCCCCCAGAATATATAATAATACGGTAAATTGAAAGATTATTTTGGATCCAAACCTGGTTTGCTGTACATTATTAAACATGCAGCAGGGCAGAAGCCTTTTCTGAATTTGCTAGTAATGCTCTCTTACTGTGTATGTGTCATCATGTACTGCAGTTCTAGCTTTCTGTTCATGAAACAGGTGGATCTGGATGAACAAAGCTGTAACTTGCTCCCACCATGATCGATTCAAAGATTATCTCCCTGACCACTAAGGGGTACTTTGCACAGTACGACATCGCAGCTGTGATGTCGGTGGGGTCAAATCGAAAATGACGCACATCCGGTGTTGCTGTCGACATCGGAGTATGTGAATCGTTTTTACTACGATTAACGAGCACAAAAGCGTCGAAATCGTATGATCGGTGTAGTGTCGGTCATTTCCATAATTTCGAAAGGACCGATGTTACGATGTTGTTCCTCGTTCCTGTGACAGCACACATCGCTGTGTATGAAGCCGCAGGAGCGAGGAACATCTCCTACCTGCGTCCCGGCTGCAATGAGGAAGGAAGGAGGAGGGCGGAATGTTTACGTCCCGCTCATCTCCGCCCCTCCGCTTCTATTGGCCGCCTGCCGTGTGACGTCTCTGTGACGCCGCACGACCCTCCCCCTTAGTAAGGAGGCGGTTCGCTGGCCAGAGCGACGTCGCAGGGCAGGTGAGTGCATGTGAAACTACCGTAGCGATAATGTTCGCTACGGCAGCTATCACAAGATATCGCAGCTGCGACGGGGGCGGGGACTATTGCGCTCAGTATCGCTACCATCGGCTTGCGATGTCGTAGTGTGCAAAGTACCCCTAAGTCCAGGTTGGACTAGCAGAATGATCTTCATGTTTATGGCCAGCAGATTATATTTGTAAACTCTACTCTTCTGTAATATAAATTAATATTTCCATTTAGGTCCCTGGGATTTACGGTCTATAACAGTGCACGGGTTCCTGATCCCTGATCACTCGTCCACAGGGGTTAAATTGTCCCTGATGCCTACTACAGATTTTGGAAGGTTGTGATGAGAACAATAGGCAGATTTGTCTAATGTCAGGAATAATGGCAGAACAATGAAAAGAACTAAAGTTCACATGAAAACTATTCTCACTGCAGCTGTGGCCGAACCAGACGCCGAGCTGAGAGAACAATGTGCGGGGATCTATGGTCTGAACAAGGCTTGAAGCGTGGAAATCGGACAGACCGCCTCCTCTCCACGCTCCCCTAACAGATTCGACACACTCTCCTACAATACAAGCAGCAGCTCCTGGGAACAGGTCCCTCACATAATAAATCAAAACTCCTGGCAGATCTCTAATTATCATTTCTGATACAAAAGTCACAGCTTTAGGAAACGTTTGGGGATTTTTTTTCTCCAACTGTTTTGTATGAAGGGTACGTCTATAAACATAAAAACACAAAAATCCCTGGAACTTCTGATGTAAAAACTTTAATATTTGCATGTACATAGAAATATATTTATATATATATATATATATATATATATATATATATATATATATATATATATATATATACTGTATATATATATATATATATATATATATACAGTATATATATATATATATATACATACATACATACACTTACCGTACATACTTATATCTACGCAAAAATAGATATATCATAAACACATAGATGTCTATACATAAATGCATATGTTCCCCATAATCCTATAGAATGTAAGCCCGCAAGGGCAGGGCCCTCTTCCCTCTGTACTAGTCTGTCTACTGTAACTTGTATATGTATTTTGTATGTAACCCCCCTCATGTACAGCACCATGGAACTAATGGTGCTCTATAAATAAATAATAATAATAATATGCGCACGAATATATGGATACTTGAAAACGTATACTTTTAAATACACATACATAATAATAAATATATGGATACAAACATTTACACACATGTACAGTATATACAAACATATATACACATGTACATACCCATAAAAATACATGCATACACACATAAATGTATGTACAACCACATAAATATATGGATACCTACACACAAATAAATACACATACATACTAATAAATATATGGATACAAACATATACGTACATACAAACATGTACATACCCATATAAATACATATAAAGACAGACATACATAGACACATAAATATATGGATACCTACACACAAAGATATTTGGACACATACATTGCATGCACAGAAATAAAAATACATACATAGGTACAAAAATAGATTAGACACGTACAGCACATACATACAAACACACATGAATACATATTATATATGGATACATATATACACACATACAAAGACATAAAAAGACATATACACAGTGCCAGACATATCATTGGTGCAACCTGTGCAGTTGAACAGGGACCCAAGAGGTTAGGGGGCCCAATATCAGCACCAAAGCAGGTAGAATTGTGCATTTTAATCAGCTTTTGGGCTGCAAAGGGCCCATGTATTGTTCTTGTATAGAGACCTTTTTCTGTCCATGTCTGTCAATGCATATACACACTCACGTACAGTACATACAAACAAACACATAAATATATATTAGATATGGATACACATATATATGTCTTTGTCTTGCCAATGTATGTAATGTATGTAAAGCGCTGTGGAATTAACAGCGCTATATAAATGAATAAATTATTATTATTATTATTATTATACACACAAACACATAAAAAGAGATATACACACATACATACACATAAAAGCAAATACTGTACATACACATACATGCAGCAAAAATGAATATATGGATGCATACAGATGAATAGATATGTGGATACATAAATACAAAAATTTAAATAAAGCACAAAAATTTGAATACATAGATTCAAATACTCAAGTATATAGATACATATAGTACTAACACAATACACACATATTTCAGGTTCATAAGGATACACAGAAATAATACATTCACAATAGATTCATGCCTATATATACAATTATGCACAAATACAAAGGTGTAGACACATTACACAAATATTTACATACATATACAGCACATACACACAGGTGCACACATATATAAATACCCATGTGGGTGCACACGTGCCAATGCATACTTACACACAAATATAGACACATATACATGCACGTAAAAAAAAGTATGACTGCATGGCTTAAAAAAAAAAAAAATATATATATATAATATATATATATTTGTATATATATATATATATATATATATATATATATATAAAAAAAAGGATGTCACTGATAAGTTATAATTAAAAGAGGCTATGATCCTCATAAAAGCAGGAAGTTGTGTCATTTTGCAGGAGCTTAGATGTATGGTATATATATTAATATATATAGTTTCCCAGAAAATAAGCCCTAGCAGGAATTTTCGGCCTTTTTGGAGTAAGGCTTAAATATTAACCCTTCCTCAAAAATAAGCCCTAGCACATTTTTCAGGAAAAAGAAATAAACCAATAATATAGGACAGTGTCTTATTTTCTAGGAGACACAATATATTTATATATACATACACACACACATATAAACACACTCAGATATATCTAAGCTCCAGCAGAATGACACAATTTCCTGCTTTTAGGCTATGTGCGCACTAGGCGTTTTTTTCACGCTGCGTTTTTTGTGTGTTTTTACCGCGGGTGTGTTTTTTGTGCGTTTTTACCGCGTTTTTGGCTGCGTTTTTGTGCACTGAGTGAAAAACGCTGTGAAAAACGCAGAAATAATTGACATGCTGCGTTTTTGTGCTCACCACAAAAACGCAGCTACAAAAAAACGCTGTGTGCGGACAGCACTTCTGAAAACCCATAGACATTACTGGGGAAGCAATGTCACAGCGTTTTCTGCACAAAAACGTGGTAAAAAACGCCGCAAAAACGTCTAGTGCGCACAGGGCCTTATGAAGAATCGTAGCCTTTTTTGAGCATAAATGATGGGTGACGAATCCGCCGTCTGATATATTTCACTGATTTGCACCGATGTATACGTATACGTTTTTATGTTTCCAACACTCCAGGATTTGTATACATCACCCTCAGTGTGGAAATAAATATTGTGTATACAAATATGTGTCGGGTGTTTGTCTTCAGGGCACCGTTACAGTCACATCAAAACCCAAATCTCTACAAGACTTCTGCAGTGACGCAAAGTGTGCACGAGTCACCCCGGCCGGATTGTTGTGATGAAGCCATTTGCCTGGGCTGTAATTATAAGACCTCATAGCATGAAGGTTCAGGCCACAAATGGGCGGCTGCGGGAATTAGAAGCAGAAAATTGGCATTTTGTGGGGACTTGGATCTTCCAGGAAAGAAAACATGAGCCAAGAAAGGAGGGCTGAATGGCTGGGCTGGGGGAAGTCTGCGGAGTCTTTCTAGAGCCCACCCATACCATGACCAGCCACATTAGTTGCAATTTTACGGAGGATTTTAGGATAATCGACAGATGTAGAAATGTACATTTTAAGGTCATGGCCCAGATTAGAAAAAGTGCATTATATCAGCCTTAATAGAAACTTCAAGACACTTAAAAAGAGTAGCAGGTCCAGACCCCATGATGGGGACCACCATCAGACAACATGCAAGGTGAATATTTTCTCCTAAAAGTAGACAGCTAGAAGAGTAGATATAAGATTGCAAATGTGGCAGTCACACCCACTATGAAGGGGCCCCAGACGCCAGTGTTATAAATGTCACCTGGCGGGTGGCAGTGGGGGGTCCTCTATTAGGGACTTCATGTTAATTCTCGGCTCACCCAGCTTTCCCAGAATCTTACAAAAACAGCATGCAATAATTCTGGATACGAGCTGGGTGACAATCCGAGGGGAGCTCTACAGAATGACAGTTAGTTACCCAAAGTCCCAAATGCTTATTTAACTCTTAGAAAAATATGACAGAATCCAGAATATGGATTTGGCTGTTTCTCCATGCTGTGGGTGCACTGGTGGGTAGTGACAGGGACTGGGAGCCCCATTCTAGTGCTGGGTTGGAATGGAACATCTCATAGCTGGATAAAATATGTTGCTCCATTGAACTCAGACTCAGTAGATTGTCTATTTTTCACAGTTTTGTTGCTGTCATGCTAGATTATGTCTCCACAAGATGATTGGGGATCAATAGATTTCCATCAATAAAGAAATTAAGTGTGTGTCCAGCAGAGGGCACTAGTGAATATAACCTTTTTGATCAACTTGTATAAAGAAGGAATGTGAACCCCCTAGTATTCTCTTCGTGCTTATATACCCCTTCCTTAATTTAGACTGATGCTGGTGATATTCTTCAATTTATTCAAGCCCTGGGTGCAAGCAGGTGGCTTGTACTCCTCTGTGGTATCATTGCAGAAAGATTTGCTGAACTTCTACCTGTGTCATCTGTAGATAAGTAGTTCATGCATTTTCCTCGTGTGTCCTCCTTGTGTCATTTATAGTGGTTAATGGGGTTGAGGAAGAGCTCATCCCATCCGTTCCCTATTTAGTACCAGCCCTAGAGATACCTAGAGATAGGTATCCAACGCGGCGCATAGGTGTGGAACCTACCTAGGGTGTTGAGGGACCCCAGGGACCAGCAGTAGGTTTGATCAGGGGTCACCATCTTCCCTTTCCCTAGACACAGGGTTTCCCTTCCCTTTCGCAGTGTGCTTGGTACTTCTCTGTACCTAGCGTGACACCACCTCTGTCAGTCTCCTAGGCAAGCAGCACACTTCAAGTGAATTTACCACCAGGTTTTTGCTACTTCATCTGAGACCAGCATAATGTAGAGACAGAGACTGTGATTCCAGTGATGTGTCACTTAGTTTACTGCGTGCAGCAATTGTGACACAATGAGAGTTCTTAGATGTAGTATGTAGCAGAGCTCAGACAGCTAACCCCGCCCACACTACAGCTTTCTATACATTGTATATTGACAGTGAGATGCTGTCACGCTCCCCGGGTCCCCTGTGCTGCCCTCCGGCTCACCTGTCACGCTCCCCGGGTCCCCCGTCTCGCTTCCCGGTTCCTTGGTCCGGTCACCGCCGCTCCCCGCTCTCCAGCACCCCTTGCCAGCGCGTCCCCAGCGTCCTGGTCCCCGCACCCGGCGTCCGTCGGCTTCACAGCCCCATCCTGGCCCTGCTGCTTCCTCCTCGCAGCTTCCTGCTCTGGCTTCTGGCACTCGGGCCGCGCGCATGCGCATTAGGGCGCGCGCGCGGTCATTGACCCTTTCTTAAAGGGCCAGCGTCCATTAACAGGAAATGATGCAAAACAGGTACAGGGTATAAAGGGGGTTTATGTCCAAGGGGGCGGGGCCTGATCTTCGTGTTTCTTAAGCTAGGAGTCAGGTCTCCTGGTGTATATGTGTATATACTCACCTATCTCTCTTGTAGAGCCGTGCCTGCCTCGCCATCCGGTCCAGACCGAATCCCGAACCCCGAACGCAGTCCATCTGCCATCCTGACAGTCCGTACCATCTCGGATCCCTGCGGTGACCTGTCATCTCGCTCCAAAGGTTCCGGACCCCGCCTGACACCTTCTCGGCTTCCGAACCTGAGCTGCGTCACCCGGACTACCACCAGTGACTCCGTAGTCCCAGGGACTTCTCCGTTATACTCCTGTGCACGGACTGTTCTGCTGCCTATAGTGCTCCAGCTACCGGACCCCTTACCACCATCTAGGAGTTCGGCCCAGTGGATCCACCTCCTGGGTCTGCCCGTCCACCTGGCCCTGACAGTAAGATCAGGCCATGGATCCCGCTGCAGCACTAGCAGCCGTACAGGAGGAACTCACACGCCAGCGTGAGACTCAGACCCGCATGCTGCAATTTATGTCTTCTGTGGACGCCCGCCTGAACACGCTACAAGCGGCAGTTACGTCTTCAGCATCCCGGGCCTCCACTAGTCAAGCCACGGCTCCAGCTCCCGTGGCGACTTCTTCAGATACTTCCAGACTTTGTTTGGCCTCACCACCCCGGTACGCCGGAGACCCCAAGACCTGCAGGGGATTCTTAAACCAATGCTCCCTCCATTTCACGCAGCTGCCGCATTTGTTTGCCTCTGATCAAGCCAAGGTCGCCTTCATCATGTCCCATCTAGAGGGTGAGGCACTGGCGTGGATGAACCCCTTGTGGGAGAAGGGGGATCCTGTGACCACGAACATCCAGGACTTCCTGCAGGCATTCCGTGGCACCTTTGATGAGCCCGGACGCGCCTCCGCGTCTGCTTCGTCTCTTCTCCGGCTACGTCAGGGGACTCTGACGGTGGGCCAATACGCAATCCGGTTTCGCACCTTGGCTTCGGAACTCGGGTGGAACAACGAGGCCCTAACCGCCGCCTTCTAGGAAGGACTCTCGGGGCGAATTAAAGATGAGCTGGCGGGTCGTGACGTACCGACCACCCTGGATGCCCTGATCGCCCTAGCGACTCGAGTGGACATCCGCTTTCAGGAGCGATCCAAGGAAGTGTCCCGTGAGAGACGACCGGTACGGCATTCCTCTCCTCCGCAGAAGCCCGCCGTACTTCAGTCTTCGACAGCTGGGGTCCCCGTCCACGAGCCCATGCAGATCGACAGAGTGCGGCAGTCTGAACAACGTAGAGCTGAGCGGCTCGCCAAGGGCCTCTGCTTTTACTGCGGAGAGGACACACACCTGCTACGCTCCTGTCCTGAGAGGCCGGGAAACTCCAAAGCCTAGGGTTGGTAGGAGAGGCCACCCTAGGTGCTGGGACTCTCTCAGACCCGGTTACGTGGACTGTGCAAGTGACAACGGGAGAGACGCGGTTCACGGCTGAGGCATACCTCGATTCCGGGGCAGCAGGCAATTTCATCCAGCAGGCCACGGTGGACAAGTACCAGGTGCCTGTTACTCCACTCGACAAGCCCCTCGTGATTGCCTCTGTGGATGGGAGACCCCTCTCTGACACCATCTCCTGGATCACCAAGCCGGTGGAACTGCGTATCGGTGCCCTGCACACCGAGAACATCGCTCTCTACGTCCTCCCACACATGTCCCATCAAATCCTGCTGGGACTTCCCTGGTTGCGGACACACGAACCATCAGTCAGCTGGGGCACTGGCGAAATCACCCGATGGGGCTCTTCGTGCCATGAGAAGTGCCTGAAGACCATACAACCCATCCGACGACCTCCGGTTCCAGAGAACCTACCGGGGCTGCCCTCGGCCTATTGGTCCTTTGCAGACGTCTTTGATAAAAAGGAATCCGAGGTACTTCCGCCACATCGTCCTTACGATTGTGCCATCGACCTGCTCCCTGGAACAACACCACCTCGAGGACGGATATATCCATTGTCTCCAGCCGAAACAAGGGCCATGTCTACTTACATCACAGAGAGCCTGGCAAGGGGATTCATCCGGAGATCCTCCTCTCCTGCTGGAGCAGGTTTCTTCTTTGTCAAGAAGAAAGAGAGCGACTTACGCCCATGCATAGACTACCGGGGTTTGAATCAAATCACCGTAAAAAACAAGTACCCTCTGCCGCTCATCCCTGAATTGTTTGACCGGCTTAGAGGAGCTCGTGTGTTCACCAAGCTGGATCTTCGGGGTGCTTACAATCTGGTACACATCCGCTCTGGGGACGAATGGAAGACCGCGTTCAATACGCGCGATGGGCACTATGAATACTGCGTGATGCCCTTCGGCCTGTGTAACGCCCCAGCCGTCTTTCAAGAACTGGTGAACGACGTTTTCCGGGACCTTCTTTACGTCTGTGTGGTAGTATATCTGGATGACATCCTTGTCTTCTCTCCGGACCTCCAGACCCACAGAGAGAACGTGCAGCTGGTTCTACAAAGACTGAGAGAGAATCGTCTGTACGCGAAGTATGAGAAGTGTGTCTTTGAGCAGTCTTCTCTCCCCTTCCTGGGGTACATCATCTCTGATACCGGACTGCAGATGGATCCAAAGAAGGTCTCCTCCATTCTCAACTGGCCTCCTCCTTCTGGACTGAAGGCAATCCAACGCTTCCTGGGATTCGCCAACTACTACCGCCAGTTCATCCCTCACTTCTCGGCTCTGACTGCTCCTCTCTCCGCTTTGACCAAGAAGGAGGCTAATCCAAAGGACTGGTCACCTGCGGCCGACGCCGCGTTTGGCTCGCTGAAGCGGGCATTTGCCTCCTCTCCTGTACTTCACCGTCCGGAGTTAAACCGCCAGTTCACCTTGGAGGTGGATGCCTCCTCCTCAGGAGCCGGAGCAGTGCTCATGCAGAAGTCCTCCTCCGGGAAGATGGTGACTTGCGGATTCTTCTCCAAGAGCTTCTCAGCGCCTGAACGCAACTACACCATCGGTGACCGAGAGCTCTTGGCAGTCAAACTGGCTCTGGAGGAATGGCGCTACCTTCTGGAAGGAGCAGTGTACCCCGTTATCATTTACACGGACCACAAGAACCTGGAATACCTGCGGTCTGCTCAGCGACTGAACCCACGGCAAGCCAGGTGGTCCTTATTCTTTGCCAGGTTTGATTTCCAGCTCCATTTCCGACCCGCGGACAAGAATGTACGCGCTGATGCCTTGTCCAGGTCTTTCATGCCCATGGAGCAGGAGGAGGAGACTACCCAACCCATCATCTGTCCTAGCAAAATCATTCCGGTGGCCCCTGTCACCCTGGCCCAGATACCGCCCGGGAAGACCTATGTCTCTGAGACTGACAGGCAAAAAGTGTTACACTGGGGTCATGCCTCGAAAACAGCCGGTCATGCTGGTCAGAAGAGAACATGGGGTGCGATTGTACGCCATTACTGGTGGCCATCCCTTCGCACGGACGTCGCTGCTTTTGTCTCTGCCTGCTCCTCTTGTGCCAGGAACAAGACGCCCAAACACCTGCCATATGGCCGTCTTCTGCCTCTGCCGATACCTTCAGTTCCGTGGCAACACATAGCGATGGACTTTATTACAGACTTGCCATTGTCCTCCGGACACACAGTCATATGGGTCGTGGTGGATCGATTCTTTAAAATGGCTCATTTCGTCCCTATGGCTGGATTGCCCTCTGCTCAGGAACTCGCGGACGCCTACATACATCACATCTTCCGCTTGCATGGCTTTCCATCTCACATCGTATCCGATAGAGGAACTCAGTTCACCTCCCGCTTCTGGAGGGCTCTCTGCAACCATCTGGGAGTGACTCTGGACTTTTCATCTGCATACCATCCTCAGTCTAATGGCCAAGTGGAGAGGGTCAATCAAATATTGACCTCTTTCTTACGTCACTATGTCAACGCCCATCACGACGACTGGTCCACGCTTCTTCCTTGGGCTGAATTCTCCCATAACCACCACATCAGTGAGTCGTCCTCCAGCTCTCCCTTCCATGTCGTTTACGGACTTCAGCCCTCCGTCCCATTGCCTGTATCCCCTTCTTCGGATGTCCCTGCTGCTGATACTGTAGCCCGTGACTTTGCAACCATTTGGGACTCTGTCAAGGCGTCCCTTGGGCGTGCTTCCCTGCGGATGAAAAGACACGCAGACAAGAGGCGTCTGGATCCTCCGTGTTTCTCTCCTGGAGATCTAGTCTGGCTTGCATCCAAGTACGTCCAATTGAAGATACCATCCTACAAGCTGGGTCCTCGCTACATCGGGCCGTTTAAAGTCCTCAACAAGATCAATGAGGTCTCCTACAAGCTACAGCTCCCGGCCACGATGAGGATACCCAACTCATTCCACGTCTCCCTGCTCAAGCCGGTTGTCCTGGGTCCCTTCTCCGCTGCTGCCAGTTCGGCTCCTCCACCTATTGCCGATGACGACATCTATGCGGTAAGGGATATCGTGGCCATGAAGACCGTACGGGGTCGACAGTTCTTCCTGGTGGACTGGGCAGGGTATGGTCCTGAGGATAGGTCCTGGGAGCCCCGGGAGAATGTGGGTACTCCGCTGATCCGTGCCTTCCTGTCCCGGTTGCGGGGAGGGGGGCGTGGGGGGGGGGGGGTACTGTCACGCTCCCCGGGTCCCCTGTGCTGCCCTCCGGCTCACCTGTCACGCTCCCCGGGTCCCCCGTCTCGCTTCCCGGTTCCTTGGTCCGGTCACCGCCGCTCCCCGCTCTCCAGCACCCCTTGCCAGCGCGTCCCCAGCGTCCTGGTCCCCGCACCCGGCGTCCGTCGGCTTCACAGCCCCATCCTGGCCCTGCTGCTTCCTCCTCGCAGCTTCCTGCTCTGGCTTCTGGCACTCGGGCCGCGCGCATGCGCATTAGGGCGCGCGTGCGGTCATTGACCCTTTCTTAAAGGGCCAGCGTCCATTAACAGGAAATGATGCAAAACAGGTACAGGGTATAAAGGGGGTTGAATGTCCAAGGGGGCGGGGCCTGATCTTAGTGTTTCTTAAGCTAGGAGTCAGGTCTCCTGGTGTATATGTGTATATACTCACCTATCTCTCTTGTAGAGCCGTGCCTGCCTCGCCATCCGGTCCAGACCGAATCCCGAACCCCGAACGCAGTCCATCTGCCATCCTGACAGTCCGTACCATCTCGGATCCCTGCGGTGACCTGTCATCTCGCTCCAAAGGTTCCGGACCCCGCCTGACACCTTCTCGGCTTCCGAACCTGAGCTGTGTCACCCGGACTACCACCAGTGACTCCGTAGTCCCAGGGACTTCTCCGTTATACTCCTGTGCACGGACTGTTCTGCTGCCTATAGTGCTCCAGCTACCGGACCCCTTACCACCATCTAGGAGTTCGGCCCAGTGGATCTGAAGAGACCAGCCAGGGAGGCCTCTGGCTGTGTAGTCGTGGCAGCACTGTATTCAAGGCGCATCCCTGGCTTCATCACCTCTTTAATGTTGAGAGAGTGTATGTCGGTGTCTTCATCGGCCGATGCACAAAAAGGCTGCAGGCAAAAGTCCAGATGCAATAAAAACGACATTTATTCACAAAGATGAAACACTCCGGTCAGCGGATTTCGGCAATATTAGTGGAGCTGGGGACAACCTGCCCAAACGCACCCTCTGGTGGGGATATGCCCAAAGTACTCCACTTCCTCCGGGCTCCCACCCTTCAGCCAAGCATACACCGGACCCACACCGGCAGAATAGGCTCTGAGGTTGCGTCCACCTCCTGATCTCCGGTGTCCCTTGATGGTCCGCTCACACAATCGCACTTGCCGCTGCAGATGCTCACTCTCCGCTGACCGGATACTCACTGTCTCACACACATTCAGACCCTGCCTAGCAATCCGGCCGACTCCTCCTCCCCGGTGGCAACAGCCGTCCCACCCGGCCACTAGGGGGTGCCCTAACACATCATAGAACAATAGTAAAACATTTTTAATAACAACAGTACCGGGTTATCTATGCTAGACTAGTAGGGGGTAGGCCCACCCACTACATGCCTCCCCTCTTAAAATCCGAGCCTCCCGGCAAGGCTCTTAAACACATAAAAACATAAACACATAAAAACCTTTCGGTTCAGTCCTCAACAGCGGCACCAGTTCAGCGGCGCTCCCGGTCTTGAGGGGCGCTTGATGGCGCAACAGCGCTCCCGGTCTCTGGATAGCGCCCGGAGGCTCAACAGCGCTCCCGGTCTTAGATGGGCGCCCGGAGGCTTCAATAGCGCTCCCGGTCTTTGCTGAAGGTGCCCGGAGGCTTCAAGAGCGCTCCCGGTCTTTGCTGGAGGGCAACAGGCCCGTAAAACTTTTCAACAACAAGGGAACTTTCTGCCGGTCTGGAACAACACCGGTCTCGGCAGGTGCTGGAGGCAACAACTTACTCTGGGGGCCAGGCTCTCTTCCATTCTTCCGCTTGAGCCTGGATGTAGGCCCCCAGAGTTTGTCCCGGTTGGCGGCGGATTCGCCTGAAAGACACCGGGGCGTAGGACGGTTCCTCCGGCACAGCTGCTGCAGCTCCTCTTGGCGGTGACGGTGTTCCTGCCCGGGATGGTGGTGGTGCATCCAGCATAATGACCGGCTTATTAGTCACGTTTTGGGTCACCGCTACCACGGCTGGGAACTTCTCCGGATCAGGAGCCGGTTCCATCGCTGCTTCCGGGGCAGCAGCCAGGACGCGCCTGGGCTGAGGAGGCACGGGCGGGAGCGGTTTGGCATGGCTCCGGCGCCGCTCTTGCTGCTCCTCCCACTCTATCTCGGTTTCCGACAGAATCGCTAGTAATGGCGGTGGTGTCGACGCTGAGGCTGGAGGAAGTGGAGGCGGGTCTTCGTTTCCCGCTCTTACACGGACTCCACCCCCAGCCTCTCGCATCATCTTGACTCCTCCGCTGAGGTACTTCTTTTTCTTTTTCTTCTTCCGTGCCCTGGAGCTGGCGCCTCCCCTCTTTGGGCGGAGTACTCCATGCTTTCTCTTCGGCACCGGCCAGCCCCAGGCTCTTCTTTCGGCGCCAATTTTCCGCGCGCTTTCTGTTTCTTCACAGACGACGGCCATCTTGCCGCCATCTTGTGCCCGGTCCAACGCCTTGGGCACTTCTTCCTCCCACCATGGGACTGGGAATCTTCTTTCATAGTCCGAATTCCGTGCTTCAGGCACTACTTGGTCTTCAGACTCCTGGTTCTCCGGCAAGGGACTCGGATCCTGCCGACTACGCCACTTGAAGAGACCAGCCAGGGAGGCCTCTGGCTGTGTAGTCGTGGCAGCACTGTATTCAAGGCGCATCCCTGGCTTCATCACCTCTTTAATGTTGAGAGAGTGTATGTCGGTGTCTTCATCGGCCGATGCACAAAAAGGCTGCAGGCAAAAGTCCAGATGCAATAAAAACGACATTTATTCACAAAGATGAAACACTCCGGTCAGCGGATTTCGGCAATATTAGTGGAGCTGGGGACAACCTGCCCAAACGCACCCTCTGGTGGGGATATGCCCAAAGTACTCCACTTCCTCCGGGCTCCCACCCTTCAGCCAAGCATACACCGGACCCACACCGGCAGAATAGGCTCTGAGGTTGCGTCCACCTCCTGATCTCCGGTGTCCCTTGATGGTCCGCTCACACAATCGCACTTGCCGCTGCAGATGCTCACTCTCCGCTGACCGGATACTCACTGTCTCACACACATTCAGACCCTGCCTAGCAATCCGGCCGACTCCTCCTCCCCGGTGGCAACAGCCGTCCCACCCGGCCACTAGGGGGTGCCCTAACACATCATAGAACAATAGTAAAACATTTTTAATAACAACAGTACCGGGTTATCTATGCTAGACTAGTAGGGGGTAGGCCCACCCACTACAGATCCACCTCCTGGGTCTGCCCGTCCACCTGGCCCTGACAGATGCTTATCAGAGGAAGGGAGCTAGGTCAGAATAGCAGGCCCAGGGACATAGTCAGAGCAATGATAAAGTCCTGGTGAAAAAAACCTTTATCGTAAACAACAGCACACAGCCTAATAAGTGACTTATCGCAGAATTTAATATTTTAACCCCTACAGCATACTGTCCTCAGATTACATAGCAAAAATCTGCAGACAGATACGCTTTAAAAGCTGTTTGCTGTACAGCTCTAAAACTGGCCATATTGCTGGCCATTGTCAAAGTTCCTATGCTCTGCCGATGCTTCATAGACAAAGGTTTCCCTGCTAGTATCATTGGGGAGTGTACAGTTCAATCATCAGGAGCAGTTGGGGAGACCTGCTTTTCTGACTAGTCTTCTGTGCAGCTCGGTCTCCAACAGCTTTTAAAGTATGCTTCTCTCTGAAATCCTGCTACGTTTCAGAGTTAAACATATCTGTCTGGACTCATACAGTGCCTGATACATACGCTCTTTATTGTTCCGACAGCATGCATTTTTTGTTAAGTTTCTTTACACTCATGTTACATAGTAGTCACTACACAGCTCCCATCATTTTCAGTGATTCTGATTAACTCCTCTTAAAGATTTGCTGTTTTAGTAAGATTTCCTGACATATTCTTGCATGCATTTTACAACACAAACCATGGTCCATAAACAGCTGACAACACAGCAAAGGGGATTGCATTGTTAAGAGATAGCTGTCAGGAGAAGGAAGCAAAAAAATATGAAGATGTCATCAAGAAGTGACTTAAATTTGGCACAACAGTGATATTATCTACAAATGGACATCCCTCAAGTTTAATGAAAAGAAGAAAATTGGTCCAAGAGGCATACAACAATATTAAAGGAGTTACAGGAATTTCATGAACGTATTGGTTGTGTACTGCATGTGAAAACAATCTCCTTTATAAATTATGATTGGCCTGTGATGTAGGGTGAAAGGAAAAACATCAAAGTCAAGCTATCTTTTGTCAAAACCTACATCAAATCTTCAAAAAGCTTGAGAGGAAGCTATTATGGTCTGATAAGACCAATACTGAACTTTCTGGTCATAATTACAAAAGGTATCTTTGGCACAAAGTCAACACTGCGCATCACGGACATAGCACCATACCCATAGTGAAGCATGGTGGAAGCAGCATTATGTTTTAGGGCTGTTTTTTGACAGCAGGAATTGGCTTTAATCAACATAAAGTGAATTATTATCAGATCCAAATACCGTATCAGTCAAGTTTGCATCCAAACCTACAGGTCTCTGCTAAAAAAAAAAACTAAAGAAGAAGAGAAATTTCACCTTTCAGCATGACAACGACCCTAAGTATACCTCCAAATCAACAAAAGTATGGCTCCACCAGAAGTAGATCCTAGTTTTACAATGGCCCAGCCAAAGCCAAGACTTCAATCCAATTGATAATCTGTGGGATTATCTGAAGAAGACTGTACACAGTAGATGCTCTCGTAATCTGACAGATTTGGCCACCCCTGCAGAAGTAGCAGGCACACTGGGGATTTATGTCTAATGTTATAATATGTATGTGTATTGTGTAAGTGGCCACCAGATGGCAGTGTGGTTGTATGGCTGTCCTGGCACCTGGGTAGACAGTTTAAGGGTTTAGGAAGAGGAAGAGAGCAGCTCATAAAAAGCAGAGTAGGAAGGAGGAAGGGAAGTAAAGTCCCCAGGAGGAGAGATAGTGAACAAGCCAAGCTGATATACTTTAATTTGTGGACCCTAAGGGTCACCCCTGGATCGTGGACATGCGGGATCCTGCACGTAGAGGATTGTTTAACTGCATCCCCAGAAGCGGGGTATAGTCTGGTCAGTTGGGGGGGTATCTGTTTCCTGAAGCAAATACCCAACGAAACCACATGCGAGACTGAAAGTCAGTTGCACCCTCAGGAGTAGGGTATGTCTTGGTCCTGGCCTAAGCATGAGCGGAGGAGTACTGTCACATGTGGCTCTTCCAACGCGCAAGCAATCCCTATAGATGGGATGGGGCGGATAAAAAGATGTTTTGATTCTGTCCATGCTAGTGTGACGTCAGACAAGAGGATGAGGGGCCTAGCGGTATCTTATGAAGTCCAGGTGCCAGGAAAGCGGTCTGCCGCTAAATTGTATTTGGAGATGAAGTCGGGAGGGAACCCCTATGGGACCATGAATGGTGCCCGTGTAAAGGAGAAAGGAACGGTGAAGGTGAATGCTATTAATGTTGAAAGGAGAAAGAGAAAAGTGATGAAAAGAGATGCTTTATCTATTGAGAATAAACCAAGTAAACTTCTGTAGTTCAAGGAAGGAACTATGTTGTGGCCTTTATTGTCTCAGAGTGGGAATGCAGTGAAGAGTGGACTGTGCAGAAGTCGTCCTTTAAGTAGTGTGGTGACGGGGAGGTATGGGGTTAACGAGCGGCCACACTGCATCCTGTTGACCCCTGAACACACGGCTACCACTACCTGTCCCGTGCCCGCTAAATATAGACAGGTGTGCGCCTTTCCAAATCAAGTCCTATCAGTTTAATGAAACACAGCTGGACTCCAATGAAGGAGGAGAACCATCTCAAGGAGGATCACAAGGAAATGGACAGCAAGTGACTTACATATGAGTGTCTGAGCAAAGGGTCTGAATACTTATGACCATGTGATATTTCAGTTTTTCTTGTTTAATAATTTGCAAATATTTCTACATTTCTGTTTTTTTCTGTCAAGATGGGTATGGGGTGTAGAGTGTACATTAATGAGAAAAAAATTACCTTTTTTGAATTTATCAAATGGCTGCAATGAAACAAAAAGTGAAAAATTTAAAGGGGTCTGAATACTTTCCGTACCCACTGTATATCAAGAGGGGCCCTGGAGAGGAACATATATACCAGGTAAGGCGCAGTATGTTTCAGAAGGGGTCCAGGAGGGGGACAGTATACACAAGTAGGGGGACAGTACATACCAGGATGGGAGACATACTGTATATACCAGGATGGGGGCATATATACCAGAATGGGAAACATATTTACCAGGAAGGAGCCCAGAATGGGGGACAGTTACCAGGATGGGGGACAGATTTACCAGGAAGGAGCCCAGAATGGGGGACAGTTACCAGGATGGGGGACAGATTTACCAGGAAGGACCCAGGATGGGGTATATTTACCAGAATGGGGGACATATTTACCAGGAAGGAGCCCAAGATGGGGTATATTTACCAGAATGGTGGACATATTTACCAGGAAGGAGCCCAAAATGGGGGACAGTTACCAGGATGGGGGACAGATTTACCAGGAAGGAGCCCAGAATGGGGGACAGTTACCAGGATGGGGAACATATTTACCAGGAAGGAACCCAGGATGGGATATATTTACCAGAATGGGGGACATATTTACCAGGAAGGAGCCCAGAATGGGGGACAGTTACCAGGATGGGGGACAGATTTACCAGGAAGGAGCCCAGGATGGGGTGTATTTACCAGAATGGGGGACATATTTACCAGGAAGGAGCCCAGGGTGCGGTACAGTAAAACAGGATGGGGGACATTACTACATAATCGTGGGGAGAGCATAGGATTTAGAGTGCTAAATGTATATATACATACATCTGACTAACATGGGGGATGGAGGGACCAGGTCCACATTTTGCACCAGGGCTCGTTGAACTCTACTTACGCCACTGCCTGCTCCCCTTTAGAGAAGACACAACACTACTGAGTGTGTATATATACAGTGTGTCCACGCATATCCTGTCCACCGCCGTTAACTTGAAAAGGGCTATAGGCATAGAAGTGGTGTCTAGGTATAGTAAAGTAGCCATGTGCTACACAATGAAACCACCTATAGCGCCACCTGGTGGAAAATAACAGAGTTAGCAATTTAATCTCGAAAACGGAACAAGATAGAGAAAAAAAGTGAATTAAAAAATTGTAGGGCATCATCAATTCAATACGAATCGACAACTTGCATACAGAAATGCTATGATATGAAACCCATTACCCCCCAAAAACATTGAATGCTGGTCACGCATATGGCGCTCATTTAACTTTGATGCTCAAAGTGGCCCCCGTGAGCTGCACATCTGGACTCTGGACAGCATACTGTCACCACATATATATATCAGACATAGATGACCTGTCCTAAGGATAGGACATCAATGTTGAAGTAGTGGACAACTCCTTTAAATATAAGTAATATATTTGGCAGAGTCCTCCAGAAAATTAGATGCTTTTGCACTGGCTAATAGAGAAGTCCTGGGATATCCTTTCTGTGAAGCCCAAAAAGCTTTAGAATAAATAGGACAACGTCATTGAAAAAAACACACTATATTTGGCAATTTTAAATGATGTAATATATTGGGGCTGCTGTTTTTCTACTCATTATTATGACAATGATATTTGTACAATTTAATAATATATTGGTGTAGGGCCATCACAGGTTCCTCTGATTCCATAGGTGGTCAGTGTTGATACCCATGTCCTCCATGCACTTGAGACATTCGTATATAGGTGGACAAACAAGTGTATGTTGGCGGGAAAAGGAATCTCAGACAGTTTTGGCCATGCTGGATTTTTGGGGGGCTGATAAAACAGCCAGTGTTTATGATGAGCTTGGTCTTTTAAATATAACAAAAGTTCCTTGATTGTCAAAGGTTTTTTCACAAGGCATCCAGCCACTGTTTGATATGGTAATAATTGGCCATTTCGGACGACATTTCGATTAAGATATAAATGCAGGGATACTTCAGCTGCTGACCAGCGGGTGAAATGATGGGGCGGAGAAGGCCTCGTACCATCCTGACACACTAATTGATCATCTTTTCATACTGGTACTGACCATTACTAATTCAGATTTTTGCGGTGAGGTTTCCTGGATTCTGCCCCACCATCAGAGCTGTATACACCATATGTTGCACAAAGCCGGAGAGATGCCGGCCGGCTCCATATCTAATTGACTGTTGTAGGAGCTGACAACAGTTAAATCAGGATTGTGTGCTATGGAGAGGACACTCGGGTTCAGATAATAGGACAGACCCCACAAGCGCTGAGTTTTCAAGAAACGGCAGCAAATGTTTCAATGCAGCGCTCATTAATTCTGACTACAACTGCTGCTGATTATTGGAAGTGACTGCGGCCATTATACCCATCAACATAGAAGTGATTGGAAACACAGTGCTGCAAAAGGACTTCATGTAGGATTGTCTACAGTGAATCCAACTGTAACAAACTCTCTTGCTGGGAAAAAGCCATGAAAATTATGCGCAACAACTGCGGTCGCAGAAGTCGCAATTGCAACTGGGCCCGGCAGGTCAGGGGCCCGGCGCCCGTCCTGCAGATCAGCAGCCAACTCCTTTCTGTGAGAGAGAAGCTGCGCTGTTCTGTCACAGACCACGCGGCCGCTATATGACTCGTGAATCAGGGGGTCCCGGTGTCAGCTGCAGCAGCGCCACTGGGCCCCCCTCGCCAGTCATCTCACACAGCAATGATGGAGCATCGAGCGGCACGCACCGCTACATGCGTCATCATTCTCCCCCTGTGCGGAGACGCCACTCCTGTGTGACTCCTGTGCTGAGGCATGCAGAGTGCAGGATGGGAGGACTCTGACCGTAGCAGCGGGGGAACGAAGAGAGAGGTGAGGAGAGAGTAGCAGTGAAACGACGAGAGGTTCTTGTTGTTTTTTTGTAAATTGTTTTATTTTAAAATTATCAGTGAGTACAACGTGGCCAGAGGTCTAGGGGACTGTATTATACATGGAGGCCTGGGGGCTGCATTATACATGGAGGCCTGGGGGCTGCATTATACATGGAGGCCTGGGGGCTGCATTATACATGGAGGCCCGTTGGGGCTGCATTATACATTGAGGCCTGAAGGGCTGCATTATACATGGAGACCTGGAGAGCTGCATTATACATGGAGGCCTGGGGGGCTTCATTATACATGGAGGCCTGGGGGGCTGCATTATACATGGAGGCTTAGGGGCTGCATTATACATGGAGACCCGGGGGACTGCATTGTACATGAAGACCTGAGGGGCTGCATTGTACATGGAGGTCTGTGAGGCTACATTATACATGGAGGTCTGGGGGGCTACATTACACATGGAGGCCTAGGGGGCTGTAATGTGCGGGGGGTGGAGTTGCGTGTGGTAATGGGTGGGGACAGAGCAGCGTGTGGCAATGGACGGTGGGCAGAGCAACGTGTAGTAATGGGCGGTGGGGCGTAGCCGCATGTGGTAATGGGAGGGGGCGGACCACGTGTGGTAATGGGAGGGGGCAGAGCCGCGTGTGGTAATGGGAGGGGGGCAGAGTTCCATGGTATTGGGTGGGGGGCGGAGCTGCGTGTGGTAATGAGTGGGGGGCGGAGCCACATGTGGTAATGGGGGTGGGATTAGCGAGTAACCACGAGTAATCACAACGGCTGTTATATATATAGATGCACCCTCCATAGTCCTCCATATATTATAATGCACCTCTTAGTTTTATATTATAAAGCACTCCTATGGTCCTCCATATATTATAAGGCACTCCCTATAGTCCTCCACCATTGTATTCATTGATTTAAAAAAACAAAAGAACTTTAAAGGAATTTGACACAATCATCAAATCTGGTGATCCACTTATGGAACTATAGTATAAGACACGTACATCAGCTTGGATGTAGTACTTGTCTACAACAGGTAAATGTATTAGTATTAGGCCGTTATGATGACATCACAGGGCACATGACATCAGATGACATCACAATGGGTATGGAATGTACAAAGTTCTGCTCCGGAGCCATCTTGTGCCACTAGGACTTGACAGCGGAAGGAGACGAGTGCAGGTAGGGGGCTCTTTACTTATAGGGGGATTGCAGCTAAAACCTTCTGTATTCAGCTGTTACTGTTGTGGGAAGTAGCGACCCCTACAGGACCCTGGCGGTATTATGGCCCCTATAATAGGAGGGTGACTATGTAATAGAGGTTTGTGGGATCTTCCAGAACATGAGATGCTGTTTGCACTGGCTCCCCTCTATGGAGCCCACACTCCATGACTTCTATGTGTATGTACATATGTAAACACACACAAATCAATATATATACACCTCAATATACACACAGAAACAGGTGGAGACAACTCCACATGGCTCCATTTTTGGGTAGTTTACGTGGACAAATGATAGCATTTTAGAACAGAAATCGCATTGCAAATGCTATTACTCTCTGGTGTCAGCTCTTTTGTCCCTATTGAATGAGTGGGTGATCTGGGAGTTGTCGTTTTCTGTGGTCAGGAGTAGCAATATGGAGTCCTGAGTTTTCCTTTACTATATAGGGCACTAGATAATATGGATTAAAATACAAGGGTCCTTTTAAATGTGCATCTCTTGTTGTAAAATGAGGTAGGAGTTTTTGTTTATTAAATTGACTTTTTCTTGATATTGTAAACTTGATCTATATAACAGCAGTGACCGTTCTGATGACATCACAGGTCACATGACATCATCGACATTCCGTGACATCACAATTACAATAGAATGTACAAAGTTGTAAACTGGAATCACTTTGTGTTTTTAGACCCTGACGGCGCGAAGGTGACAAGTCCAGGTAAGTATTTCGTCCCTCAGTTTTGGGGACCTGTTCGCACATTGAATAGCTGGGGGGGCAGTGTGTTCACAACTTAACCATTTACCCCCCAAAAATCTGAGCTGACACATTTGTGTGACGTGCTCCTTGCTTTTCACGCCGTCCCAATTTCTTTTTTGCGTCTGAGAAAAATAAATGGAAAAAAATTGGGCCTTGTTGGGTACAATTTTGATGCATTTTTGGTTTTAGTCCAAATGCCCACCTTTATGTTTGTTTAATTATTTTTTTTATTTTTTAGGGGGTAGGGGGGGGAACCGGTTCTTCAAACAAAAAAAAAAGGTTACATTTTTTTTTCTCATCGCACAAAAAAAAAGTAGCTTTTTCATATTTTTACGCCAGCTTATTGAAAGATTGGCAGATCTTACCCCAGGGGGGGTTCTTTGGAGCAAGGCCGACAAATTCTTAATCATTTATGCCAAAAAAGTAGTGTAAATGACGTACAAAAAGTGATCAAGCCATAAAATTTCTAGAGGTGGTGCAAAGACGTTAAAGAAGCCATTGGGGCCAACCAGGTTTGGGCAGCTAGGAGCCAGCGGCGCCAACCAGGTTTGGGCAGCTAGGAGGCAGCGGGGCCAACCAGGTTTGGGCAGCTAGGAGGCAGTGGGGCAAACCAGATTTGGGCAGCCAAGAGCCAGTGGGGCCAACCAGGTTTGGGCAGCTAGGAGCAAGCGGGGCCAACCAGGTTTGGGCAGCTAGGAGACAGCGGGGCTAACAAGGTTTAGGCAGCTAGGAGCCAGCAGGTCCAACCAGGATTGGGCAGCCAGGAGCCAGCAGGTCCGACCAGGTTTGGGAAGCTAGGAGCCAGCAGGTCCGACCAGGTTTGGGCAGCTAGGAGCCAGCAGGTCCGAACAGGTTTAGGCAGCTAGTAACCAGCAGGTTCGGCCAGGTTTGGGCAGCTAGTAGCCAGCAGGTCCGACCAGGTTTGGGCAGCTAGGAGCCAGCAGGGTCGACCAGGTTTGGGCAGCTAGGAGCCAGCAGGTCCGACAAGGTTTGGGTAGCAAGGAGCCAGCAGGGTCAACCAGGTTTGGGCAGCTAGGAGCCAGCAGGTCCGACAAGGTTTGGGCAGACAGGAGCCAGCAGGTCCGACCAGGTGTGGGCAGTTAGGTGCCAGCAGGGTCGACCAGGTTTGGGCAGCTAGGAGCCAGCAGGTCCGACCAGGTGTGGGCAGCTAGGAGCCAGCAGGTCCAACAAGGTGTGGGCAGCTAGGAGCCAGCAGGTCCAACCAGGTTTGGGCAGCTAGGAGCCAGCAGGTCCGACCAGGTTTGGGCAGCTAGGAGCCAGCAGGTCCGACCAGGTTTGGGCAGCTAAGAGCCAGCAGGTCCGACCAGGTTTGGGCAGCTAGGAGCCAGCAGGTCCGACCAGGCTTGGGCAGCTAGTAGCCAGCAGGTCTGAACAGGTTTAGGCAGCTAGTAACCAGCAGATTCGACCAGGTTTGGGCAGCTAGTAGCCAGCAGGTCCGACCAGGTTTGGGCAGCTAGGAGCCAGCAGGGTCGACCAGGTTTGGGCAGCTAGGAGCCAGCAGGTCCGACAAGGTTTGGGTAGCTAAGAGCCAGCAGGGTCAACCAGGTTTGGGCAGCTAGGAGCCAGCAGGTCCGACAAGGTTTGGGCAGCCAGGAGCCAGCAGGTCCGACCAGGTTTGGGCAGCTAGGTGCCAGGAGGGTCGACCAGGTTTGGGCAGCTAGGAGCCAGCAGGTCCGACAAGGTTTGGGCAGCTAGGACCCAGCAGGGTCAACCAGGTTTGGGCAGCTAGGAGCCAGCAGGTCCGACAAGGTTTGGGCAGCCAGGAGCCAGCAGATCCGACCAGGTTTGGGCAGCTAGGTGCCAGCAGGTACGACCAAGTTTGGGCAGCTAGGAGCCAGCAGGTCCGACCAGGTGTGGGCAGCTAGGAGCCAGCAGGTCCGACCAGGTGTGGGCAGCTAGGAGCCAGCAGGTCCGACCAGGTTTGGGCAGCTAGGAGCCAGCAGGTCCGACCAGGTTTGGGCAGCTAGCAGCCAGCAGGTCCGACCAGGTTTGGGCAGCTAGGAGCCAGCAGGTCCGACAAGGTTTGGGCAGCCAGGAGCCAGCAGGGTCGACCAGGTTTGGGCAGCTAGGAGCCAGCAGGTCCAAGAAGGTTTAGGCAGCTAGGAGCCAGCAGGACCGACAAGGTTTGGGCAGCTAGGAGCCAGCAGGTCCGACCAGGTTTGGGCAGCCAGTAGCCAGAAGGTCCGTCCAGGTTTGGGCAGCCAGTAGCCAGCAGGTCCATCCAGGTTTGGGCAGCCAGTAGCTAGCAGGTCCGTCCAGGTTTGGGCAGCCAGTAGCCAGCAGGTCCGTCCAGGTTTGGGCAGCTAGGAGCCAGCAGGTCCGACCAGGTTTGGGCAGCAAGGAGCCAGCAGGTCCGACCAGGTTTGGGCAGCTAGGAGCCAGCAGGTCCAACCAGGTTAGGGCAGCTAGGAGCCAGCAGGTCCGACCAGGTTTGGGCAGCCAGGAGCCAGCAGGTCCGACCAGGTTTGGGCAGCTAGGAGCCAGCAGGTCCGACCAGGTTTGGGCAGCTAGGAGCCAGCAGGTCCGACAAGGTTTGGGTAGCTAGGAGACAGCAGGTTCAACCAGGTTTGGGCAGCTAGGAGCCAGCAGGTCCGACAAGGTTTGGGCAGCCAGGAGCCAGCAGGTCCGACCAGGTTTGGGCAGCTAGGTGCCAGCAGGGTCGACCAGGTTTGGGCAGCTAGGAGCCAGCAGGTCCGACCAGGTTTGGGCAGCTAGGAGCCAGCAGGTCCGACCAGCTTTGGGCAGCTAGGAGCCAGCAGGTCCGACCAGGTTTGGGCAGCTAGGAGCCAGCAGGTCCGACCAGGTATGGGCAGCTAGTAGCCAGCAGGTCCGAACAGGTTTAGGCAGCTAGTAACCAGCAGGTTCGACCAGGTTTGGGCAGCTAGTAGCCAGCAGGTCCGACCAGGTTTGGGCAGCTAGGAGCCAGCAGGGTCGACCAGGTTTGGGCAGCTAGGAGCCAGCAGGTCCGACAAGGTTTGGGTAGCTAGGAGCCAGCAGGGTCAACCAGGTTTGGGCAGCTAGGAGCCAGCAGGTCCGACAAGGTTTGGGCAGCCAGGAGCCAGCAGGTCCGACCAGGTTTGGGCAGCTAGGTGCCAGGAGGGTTGACCAGGTTTGGGCAGCTAGGAGCCAGCAGGTCCGACAAGGTTTGGGCAGCTAGGACCCAGCAGGGTCAACCAGGTTTGGGCAGCTAGGAGCCAACAGGTCCGACAAGGTTTGGGCAGCCAGGAGCCAGCAGGTACGACCAGGTTTGGGCAGCTAGGTGCCAGCAGGTACGACCAGGTTTGGGCAGCTAGGAGCCAGCAGGTCCGACCAGGTGTGGGCAGCTAAGAGCCAGCAGGTGCGACCAGGTGTGGGCAGCTAGGAGCCAGCAGGTCCAACCAGGTTTGGGCAGCTAGGAGCCAGCAGGTCCGACCAGGTTTGGGCAGCTAGGAGCCAGCAGGTCCGACCAGGTTTGGGCAGCTAGGAGCCAGCAGGTCCGACAAGGTTTGGTCACCCAGGAGCCAGCAGGGTCGACCAGGTTTGGGTAGCTAGGAGCCAGCAGATCCTACAAGGTTTAGGCAGCTAGGAGCCAGCAGGTCCGACAAGGTTTGGGCAGCAAGTAGCCAGCAGGTCCGACCACGTTTGGGCAGCCAGTAGCCAGCAGGTCCGTCCAGGTTTGAGCAGCCAGTAGCCAGCAGGTCCGTCCAGGTTTGGGCAGCCAGTAGCCAGCAGGTCCATCCAGGTTTGGGAAGCCAGTAGCCAGCAGGTCCGTCCAGGTTTGGGCAGCTAGGAGCCAGCAGGTCCGACCAGGTTTGGGCAGCAAGGAGCCAGCAGTTCCGACCAGGTTTGGGCAGCTAGGAGCCAGCAGGTCCGACCAGGTTTGGGCAGCTAGGAGCCAGCAGGTTCGACCAGGTTTGGGCAGGTAGAAACCAGCAGGTCGAACCAGGTTTGGGCAGGTAGAAGGCAGCAGGTCCAACCAGGTTTGGGCAGGTAGAAACCAGCAGGTCCAACCAGGTTTGGGCAGCTAGGAGCAAGCAGTTCCGACCAGGTTTGGGCAGCTAAGAGCCAGCAGGTCCGACCAGGTTTGGGCAGCTAGGAGCCAGCAGGTCCGACCAGGTTTGGGCAGCTAGGAGCCAGCAGGTCCGAACAGGTTTAGGCAGCTAGTAACTAGCATGTTCGACCAGGTTTGGGCAGCTAGTAGCCAGCAGGTTTGACAAGGTTTGGGCAGCTAGGACCCAGCAGGGTCAACCAGGTTTGGGCAGCTAGGAGCCAGCAGGTCCGACAAGGTTTGGGCAGCCAGGAGCCAGCAGGTCCGACCAGGTTTGGGCAGCTAGGTGCCAGCAGGTCCGACCAGGTGTGGGCAGCTAGGAGCCAGCAGGTCCGACCAGGTGTGGGCAGCTAAGAGCCAGCAGGTCCGACCAGGTTTGGGCAGCTAGGAGCCAGCAGGTCCGACCAGGTTTGGGCAGCTAGGAGCCAGCAGGTCCGACCAGGTTTGGGCAGCTAGGAGCCAGCAGGTCCGACAAGGTTTGGGCACCCAGGAGCCAGCAGGGTCGACAAGGTTTGGGCAGCTAGGAGCCAGCAGGTCCAACAAGGTTTAGGCAGCTAGGAGCCAGCAGGTCCGACCAGGTTTGGGCAGCTAGGAGCCAGCAGGTCCGACAAGGTTTGGGCACCCAGGAGCCAGCAGGGTCGACCAGGTTTGGGCAGCTAGGAGCCAGCAGGTCCGACCAGGTGTGGGCAGCTAGGAGCCAGCAGGTCCGACCAGGTGTGGGCAGCTAGGAGCCAGCAGGTCCGACCAGGTTTGGGCAGCTAGGAGCCAGCAGGTCCGACCAGGTTTGGGCAGCTAGGAGCCAGCAGGTCCGACCAGGTTTGGGCAGCTAGGAGCCAGCAGGTCAGACCAGGTTTGGGCAGCTAGGAGCCAGCAGGTCCGACAAGGTTTGGGCACCCAGGAGCCAGCAGGGTCGACCAGGTTTGGGCACCTAGGAGCCAGCAGGTCCAACAAGGTTTAGGAAGCTAGGAGCCAGCAGGTCCGACAAGGTTTGGGCAGCTAGGAGCCAGCAGGTCCGATCAGGTTTGGGCAGCCAGGAGCCAGCAGGTCCGTCCAGGTTTGGGCAGCCAGTAGCCAGCAGGTCCGTCCAGGTTTGGGCAGCCAGTAGCCAGCAGGTCCATCCAGGTTTGGGCAGCCAGTAGCCAGCAGGTCCGTCCAGGTTTGGGCAGCTAGGAGCCAGCAGGTCTACCAGGTTTGGGCAGCAAGGAGACAGCAGTTCCGACCAGGTTTGGGCAGCTAGGAGCCAGCAGGTCCGACCAGGTTTGGGCAGCTAGGAGCCAGCAGGTCCGACCAGGTTTGGGCAGGTAGAAACCAGCAGGTCGAACCAGGTTTGGGCAGGTAGAAGGCAGCAGGTCCAACCAGATTTGTACAGGTGGAAACCAGCCGGTCCAACCAGGTTTGGGCAGCTAGGAGCCAGCAGGTCCGACCAGGTTTGGGCAGCTAGGAGCCAGCAGGTCCGACCAGGTTTGGGGAGCTAGGAGTCAGCAGGTCCGAACAGGTTTAGGCAGCAGGTTCGACCAGGTTTGGGCAGCTAGTAGCCAGCAGGTCCGACCAGCTTTGGGCAGCTAGGAGCCAGCAGGGTCGACCAGGTTTGGGCAGCTAGGAGCCAGCAGGGTCGACCAGGTTTGGGCAGCTAGGAGCCAGCAGGTCCGACAAGGTTTGGGTAGCTAGGAGCCATCAGGGTCAACCAGGTTTGGGCAGCTAGGAGCCAGCAGGTCCGACAAAGTTTGGGCAGCTAGGAGCCAGCAGGTCCGACCAGGTTTGGGCAGCTAGGTGCCAGCAGGGTTGACCAGGTTTGGGCAGCTAGGAGCCAGCAGGTCCGACCAGGTTTGGGCAGCTAGGAGCCAGCAGGTCCGACAAGGTTTAGGCACCCAGGAGCCAGCAGGGTCGACAAGGTTTGGGCAGCTAGGAGCCAGCAGGTCCAACAAGGTTTAGGCAGCTAGGAGCCAGCAGGTCCGACCAGGTTTGGGCAGCTAGGAGCCAGCAGGTCCGACAAGGTTTGGGCACCCAGGAGCCAGCAGGGTCGACCAGGTTTGGGCAGCTAGGAGCCAGCAGGTCCGACCAGGTGTGGGCAGCTAGGAGCCAGCAGGTCCGACCAGGTGTGGGCAGCTAGGAGCCAGCAGGACCGACCAGGTTTGGGCAGCTAGGAGCCAGCAGGTCCGACCAGGTTTGGGCAGCTAGGAGCCAGCAGGTCCGACCAGGTTTGGGCAGCTAGGAGCCAGCAGGTCCGACCAGGTTTGGGCAGCTAGGAGCCAGCAGGTCCGACAAGGTTTGGGCACCCAGGAGCCAGCAGGGTCGACCAGGTTTGGGCACCTAGGAGCCAGCAGGTCCAACAAGGTTTAGGAAGCTAGGAGCCAGCAGGTCCGACAAGGTTTGGGCAGCTAGGAGCCAGCAGGGTCGACCAGGTTTGGGCAGCTAGGAGCCAGCAGGTCCGACAAGGTTTGGGTAGCTAGGAGCCATCAGGGTCAACCAGGTTTGGGCAGCTAGGAGCCAGCAGGTCCGACAAGGTTTGGGCAGCTAGGTGCCAGCAGGGCCGACAAGGTTTGGGCACCCAGGAGCCAGCAGGGTCGACCAGGTTTGGGCAGCTAGGAGCCAGCAGGTCCTACAAGGTTTAGGCAGCTAGGAGCCAGCAGGTCCGACAAGGTTTGGGCAGCCAGTAGCCAGCAGGTCCGACCAGGTTTGGGCAGCCAGTAGCCAGCAGGTCCGTCCAGGTTTGAGCAGCCAGTAGCCAGCAGGTCCGTCCAGGTTTGAGCAGCCAGTAGCCAGCAGGTCCGACCAGGTTTGGGCAGCAAGGAGCCAGCAGTTCCGACCAGGTGTGGGCAGCTAGGAGCCAGCAGGTCCGACCAGGTTTGGGCAGCTAGGAGCCAGCAGGTTCGACCAGGTTTGGGCAGGTAGAAACCAGCAGGTCGAACCAGGTTTGGGCAGGTAGAAGGCAGCAGGTCCAACCAGGTTTGGGCAGGTAGAAACCAGCAGGTCCAACCAGGTTTGGGCAGCTAGGAGCAAGCAGTTCCGACCAGGTTTGGGCAGCTAAGAGCCAGCAGGTCCGACCAGGTTTGGGCAGCTAGGAGCCAGCAGGTCCGACCAGGTTTGGGCAGGTAAGAACCAGCAGGTCTGACTAGGTTTTGGCAGCTAGTAGCCAGCAGGTCCGACCAGGTTTGGGCAGCTAGGAGCCAGCAGGTCCGACGAGGTTTGGGCAGCTAGTAGCCAGCTAGTCCGACCAGGTTCTGGCAGCTAGGAGCCAGCAGCTCCGACCGGGTTTCGGCAGCTGGGAGGCAGCAGGTCCGACCGGGTTTGGACAGCTAGGAGCCAGCAGGTCCAACCAGGTTTGGGCAGCTAGGAGCCAGCAGGTGCATCCAGGTTTGAGCAGCTAGGAGCCAGCAGCTCCGACCAGGTTTGGGTAGCTAGGAGACAGCAGGTCCACCCAGGTTTGGGCAGCCAGGAGCCAGCAGGTCCGACCAGGTTTGGGCAGCCATGAGCCAGCAGGTCCGACCAGGTTTGGGCAGCCAGGAGCCAGCAGGTCCGACCAGGTTTGGGCAGCTAGGAGCCAGCAGGTCCGACCAGGTTTGGGCAGCTAGGAGCCAGCAGGTCCGAACAGGTTTGGACAGCTAGGAGCCAGCAGGTCCAACCAGGTTTGGGCAGCTAGGAGCCAGCAAGTCCGACCAGGTTTGGGCAGCTAGGAGCCAGCAGGTCCGACCAGGTTTGGGCAGCGAGGAGCTAGCAGGTCCGACCAGGTTTGGGCAGGTAGGAGCCAGCAGGTCCGACCAGGTTTGGGCAGCCAGGAGCCAGCAGGTCCGACCAGGTTTGGGCAGCCAGGAGCCAGCAGGTCCGACTAGGTTTGGGCAGCTAGGAGCCAGCAGGTCTGTCCAGGTTTGGGCAGCTAGGAGCTGCCGTCCAGGTATGGGCAGCTAAGAGCCATCAGGTCTGACCAGGTTTGGGCAGCTAAGTGCCAGCAGGTCCGACCAGGTTTGGGCAGCTAGTAGCCAGCAGGTCCGACCAGGTTTGGGCAGCTAGGAGCCAGCAGATCCGACCAGGTTTGGGCAGCTAGTATCCAGCAGGTCCGACCGGGTTTCGGCAGCTAGGAGCCAGCAGGTCCGACCGGGTTTCGGCAGCTAGGAGCCAGCAGGTCCGAACAGGCTTGGGCAGCTAGGAGCCAGCAGGTTCGACCAGGTTTGGGCAGCTAGGAGCCAGCAGGTCCGACCAGGTTTGGGCAGGTGGGAGCCAGCAGGTCCGACCAGGTTTGGGCATCCAGGAGCCAGCAGGTCCGACCAGGTTTGGGCAGCTAGGAGCCAGCAGGTCCGACCAGGTTTGGGCAGCCAGGAGCCAGCAGGTCCGACCAGGTTTGGGCAGCTAGGAGCCAGCAGGTCCGACCAGGTTTGGGTAGCCAGGAGCCAGCAGGTACATCCAGGTTTGGGCAGCTAGGAGCCAGCAGGTCCGACCAGGTTTGGGCAGCTAGGAGACAGCAGGTCCACCCAGGTTTGGGCAGCCAGGAGCCAGCAGGTCCGACCAGGTTTGGGCAGCCAGGAGCCAGCAGGTCCGACCAAGTTTGGGCAGCCAGGAGCCAGCAGGTCCGACCAGGTTTGGGCAGCTAGGAGCCAGCAGGTCGGACCAGGTTTGGGCAGCTAGGAGCCAGCAGGTCCGACCAGGTTTGGGCAGCCAGGAGCCAGCATGTCCGACCAGGTTTGGGCAGCCAGGAGCCAGCAGGTCCGTCCAGTTTTTGGCAGCCAGGAGCCAGCAGGTCCGTCCAGGTTTGGGCAGCTAAGAGCCAGCAGGTCTGACCAGGTTTGGGCAGCTAAGAGCCAGCAGGTCCGACCAGGTTTGGGCAGCTAGTAGCCAGCAGGTCCGACCAGGTTTGGGCAGCTAGTAGCCAGCAGGTCCGACCAGGTTTGGGCAGCTAGGAGCCAGCCGGTCCGACCAGGTTTGGGCAGCTAGGAGCCAGCAGGTCCGACCAGGTTTGGGCAGCTAGGAGACAGCAGGTCCGACCAGGTTTGGGCAGCTAGGAGCCAGCAGGTCCAACCAGGTTTGGGCAGCCAGGAGCCAGCAGGTCCGACCAGGTTTGGGCAGCTAGGAGCCAGCAGGTCCGACCAGGTTTGGGCAGCTAGGAGCCAGCAGGTCCGACCAGGTTTGGGCAGCTAGGAGCCAGCAGGTCCGACCAGGTTTGGGCAGCTAGGAGCCAGCAGGTCCGACCAGGTTTGGGCAGCTAGGAGCCAGCAGGTCCGACCAGGTTTGGGCAGCTAGTAGCCAGTAGGTCCAACTAGGTTTGGGCAGCTAGGAGGCAGCAGGTCCGACCAGGTTTGGGCAGCTAGTAGCCAGCTGGTCCGACCAGGTTTGGGCAGCTAGGAGCCAGCAGGGTCGACCAGGTTTGGGCAGCTAGGAGCCAGCCGGTCCGACCAGGTTTGGGCAGCTAGGAGCCAGCAGGTCCGACCAGGTTTGGGCAGGTGGGAGCCAGCAGGTCCGACCAGGTTTGGGCATCCAGGAGCCAGCAGGTCCGACCAGGTTTGGGCAGCTAGGAGCCAGCAGGTCCGACCAGGTTTGGGCAGCCAGGAGCCAGCAGGTCCGACCAGGTTTGGGCAGCTAGGAGCCAGCAGGTCCGACCAGGTTTGGGTAGCCAGGAGCCAGCAGGTACATCCAGGTTTGGGCAGCTAGGAGCCAGCAGGTCCGACCAGGTTTGGGCAGCTAGGAGACAGCAGGTCCACCCAGGTTTGGGCAGCCAGGAGCCAGCAGGTCCGACCAGGTTTGGGCAGCCAGGAGCCAGCAGGTCCGACCAAGTTTGGGCAGCCAGGAGCCAGCAGGTCCGACCAGGTTTGGGCAGCTAGGAGCCAGCAGGTCGGACCAGGTTTGGGCAGCTAGGAGCCAGCAGGTCCGACCAGGTTTGGGCAGCCAGGAGCCAGCAGGTCCGACCAGGTTTGGGCAGCCAGAAGCCAGCAGGTCCGTCCAGTTTTTGGCAGCCAGGAGCCAGCAGGTCCGTCCAGGTTTGGGCAGCTAAGAGCCAGCAGGTCTGACCAGGTTTTGGCAGCTAAGAGCCAGCAGGTCCGACCAGGTTTGGGCAGCTAGTAGCCAGCAGGTCCGACCAGGTTTGGGCAGCTAGTAGCCAGCAGGTCCGACCAGGTTTGGGCAGCTAGGAGCCAGCCGGTCCGACCAGGTTTGGGCAGCTAGGAGCCAGCAGGTCCGACCAGGTTTGGGCAGCTAGGAGACAGCAGGTCCGACCAGGTTTGGGCAGCTAGGAGCCAGCAGGTCCAACCAGGTTTGGGCAGCCAGGAGCCAGCAGGTCCGACCAGGTTTGGGCAGCTAGGAGCCAGCAGGTCCGACCAGGTTTGGGCAGCTAGGAGCCAGCAGGTCCGACCAGGTTTGGGCAGCTAGGAGCCAGCAGGTCCGACCAGGTTTGGGCAGCTAGGAGCCAGCAGGTCCGACCAGGTTTGGGCAGCTAGGAGCCAGCAGGTCCGACCAGGTTTGGGCAGCTAGTAGCCAGTAGGTCCAACTAGGTTTGGGCAGCTAGGAGGCAGCAGGTCTGACCAGGTTTGGGCAGCTAGTAGCCAGCTGGTCCGACCAGGTTTGGGCAGCTAGGAGCCAGCAGGGTCGACCAGGTTTGGGCAGCTAGGAACCAGTAGGTCCGACCAGGTTTGGACAGCTAGGAGCCAGCAGGTCCGACCAGGTTTGGGCAGCCAGGAGCCAGCAGGTCCGACCAGGTTTGGGCAGATAGGAGCCAGCAGGTCCGACCAGGTTTGGGCAGCTAGGACCCAGCAGGTCCGACCAGGTTTGGGCAGCCAGGAGCCAGCAGGTCCGACCAGGTTTGGGCAGCCAGGAGCCAGCAGGTCTGTCCAGGTTTTGGCAGCCAGGAGCCAGCAGGTCCATCCAGGTTTGGGCAGCTAAGAGCCAGCAGGTCTGACCAGGTTTGGGCAGCTAAGAGCCAGCAGGTCCGACCAGGTTTGGGTAGCTAGTAGCCAGCAGGTCCGACCAGGTTTGGGCAGCTAGGAGCCAGCCGGTCCGACCAGGTTTGGGCAGCTAGGAGCCAGCAGGTCCGACCAGGTTTGGGCAGCTAGGAGCCAGCAGGTCCGACCAGGTTTGGGCAGCTAGGAGCCAGCAGGTCCAACCAGGTTTGGGCAGCCAGGAGCCAGCAGGTCCGACCAGGTTTGGCCAGCTAGGAGCCAGCAGGTCCAACCAGGTTTGGGCAGCTAGGAGCCAGCAGGTCCGACCAGGTTTGGGCAGCTAGGAGCCAGCAGGTCCGACCAGGTTTGGGCAGCTAGGAGCCAGCAGGTCCGACCAGGTTTGGGCAGATAGGAGCCAGCAGGTCCGACCAGGTTTGGGCAGCTAGTAGCCAGCAGTTCCGACTAGGTTTGGGCAGCTAGGAGGCAGCAGGTCCGACCAGGTTTGGGCAGCTAGTAGCCAGCTGGTCCGACCAGGTTTGGGCAGCCAGGAGCCAGTAGGTCCGACTAGGTTTGGGCAGCCAGGAGCCAGCAGGTCCGACTAGGTTTGGGCAGCCTGGAGCCAGCAGGTCCGACCAGGTTTGGGCAGCTAGGAGCCAGCAGGTCCGACCAGGTTTGGGCAGCTAGGAGCCAGCAGGTCCGACCAGGTTTGGGCAGCTGGGAGCCAGCAGGTCCGACCAAGTTTGGGCAGCTGGGAGCCAGCAGGTCCGACCAGGTTTGGGCAGCTAGGAGCCAGCAGGTCCGACCAGGTTTGGGCAGCTAGGAGCCAGCAGGTCCGACCCGGTTTGGGCAGCTGCGAGCCAGCAGGTCCGACCAGGTTTGGGCAGCTAGGAGCCAGCAGGTCCGACCAGGTTTGGGCAGCTAGGAGCCAGCAGGTCCGACCAGGTTTGGGCAGCTAGGAGCCAGCAGGTCCGACCAGGTTTGGGCAGCTAGGAGCCAGCAGGTCCGACCAGGTTTGGGCAGCTAGGAGCCAGCAGGTCCGACCAGGTTTGGGCAGCTAGTAGCCAGTAGGTCCAACTAGGTTTGGGCAGCTAGGAGGCAGCAGGTCCGACCAGGTTTGGGCAGCTAGTAGCCAGCTGGTCCGACCAGGTTTGGGCAGCTAGGAGCCAGCAGGGTCGACCAGGTTTGGGCAGCTAGGAGCCAGCCGGTCTGACCAGGTTTGGGCAGCTAGGAGCCAGCAGGTCCGACCAGGTTTGGGCAGGTGGGAGCCAGCAGGTCCGACCAGGTTTGGGCATCCAGGAGCCAGCAGGTCCGACCAGGTTTGGGCAGCTAGGAGCCAGCAGGTCCGACCAGGTTTGGGCAGCCAGGAGCCAGCAGGTCCGACCAGGTTTGGGCAGCTAGGAGCCAGCAGGTCCGACCAGGTTTGGGTAGCCAGGAGCCAGCAGGTACATCCAGGTTTGGGCAGCTAGGAGCCAGCAGGTCCGACCAGGTTTGGGCAGCTAGGAGACAGCAGGTCCACCCAGGTTTGGGCAGCCAGGAGCCAGCAGGTCCGACCAGGTTTGGGCAGCCAGGAGCCAGCAGGTCCGACCAAGTTTGGGCAGCCAGGAGCCAGCAGGTCCGACCAGGTTTGGGCAGCTAGGAGCCAGCAGGTCGGACCAGGTTTGGGCAGCTAGGAGCCAGCAGGTCCGACCAGGTTTGGGCAGCCAGGAGCCAGCAGGTCCGACCAGGTTTGGGCAGCCAGAAGCCAGCAGGTCCGTCCAGTTTTTGGCAGCCAGGAGCCAGCAGGTCCGTCCAGGTTTGGGCAGCTAAGAGCCAGCAGGTCTGACCAGGTTTTGGCAGCTAAGAGCCAGCAGGTCCGACCAGGTTTGGGCAGCTAGTAGCCAGCAGGTCCGACCAGGTTTGGGCAGCTAGTAGCCAGCAGGTCCGACCAGGTTTGGGCAGCTAGGAGCCAGCCGGTCCGACCAGGTTTGGGCAGCTAGGAGCCAGCAGGTCCGACCAGGTTTGGGCAGCTAGGAGACAGCAGGTCCGACCAGGTTTGGGCAGCTAGGAGCCAGCAGGTCCAACCAGGTTTGGGCAGCCAGGAGCCAGCAGGTCCGACCAGGTTTGGGCAGCTAGGAGCCAGCAGGTCCGACCAGGTTTGGGCAGCTAGGAGCCAGCAGGTCCGACCAGGTTTGGGCAGCTAGGAGCCAGCAGGTCCGACCAGGTTTGGGCAGCTAGGAGCCAGCAGGTCCGACCAGGTTTGGGCAGCTAGGAGCCAGCAGGTCCGACCAGGTTTGGGCAGCTAGTAGCCAGTAGGTCCAACTAGGTTTGGGCAGCTAGGAGGCAGCAGGTCTGACCAGGTTTGGGCAGCTAGTAGCCAGCTGGTCCGACCAGGTTTGGGCAGCTAGGAGCCAGCAGGGTCGACCAGGTTTGGGCAGCTAGGAACCAGTAGGTCCGACCAGGTTTGGACAGCTAGGAGCCAGCAGGTCCGACCAGGTTTGGGCAGCCAGGAGCCAGCAGGTCCGACCAGGTTTGGGCAGATAGGAGCCAGCAGGTCCGACCAGGTTTGGGCAGCTAGGACCCAGCAGGTCCGACCAGGTTTGGGCAGCCAGGAGCCAGCAGGTCCGACCAGGTTTGGGCAGCCAGGAGCCAGCAGGTCTGTCCAGGTTTTGGCAGCCAGGAGCCAGCAGGTCCGTCCAGGTTTGGGCAGCTAAGAGCCAGCAGGTCTAACCAGGTTTGGGCAGCTAAGAGCCAGCAGGTCCGACCAGGTTTGGGTAGCTAGTAGCCAGCAGGTCCGACCAGGTTTGGGCAGCTAGGAGCCAGCCGGTCCGACCAGGTTTGGGCAGCTAGGAGCCAGCAGGTCCGACCAGGTTTGGGCAGCTAGGAGCCAGCAGGTCCGACCAGGTTTGGGCAGCTAGGAGCCAGCAGGTCCAACCAGGTTTGGGCAGCCAGGAGCCAGCAGGTCCGACCAGGTTTGGCCAGCTAGGAGCCAGCAGGTCCAACCAGGTTTGGGCAGCTAGGAGCCAGCAGGTCCGACCAGGTTTGGGCAGCTAGGAGCCAGCAGGTCCGACCAGGTTTGGGCAGCTTGGAGCCAGCAGGTCCGACCAGGTTTGGGCAGATAGGAGCCAGCAGGTCCGACCAGGTTTGGGCAGCTAGTAGCCAGCAGTTCCGACTAGGTTTGGGCAGCTAGGAGGCAGCAGGTCCGACCAGGTTTGGGCAGCTAGTAGCCAGCTGGTCCGACCAGGTTTGGGCAGCCAGGAGCCAGTAGGTCCGACTAGGTTTGGGCAGCCAGGAGCCAGCAGGTCCGACTAGGTTTGGGCAGCCTGGAGCCAGCAGGTCCGACCAGGTTTGGGCAGCTAGGAGCCAGCAGGTCCGACCAGGTTTGGGCAGCTAGGAGCCAGCAGGTCCGACCAGGTTTGGGCAGCTGGGAGCCAGCAGGTCCGACCAAGTTTGGGCAGCTGGGAGCCAGCAGGTCCGACCAGGTTTGGGCAGCTAGGAGCCAGCAGGTCCGACCAGGTTTGGGCAGCTAGGAGCCAGCAGGTCCGACCCGGTTTGGGCAGCTGCGAGCCAGCAGGTCCGACCAGGTTTGGGCAGCTAGGAGCCAGCAGGTCCGACCAGGTTTGGGCAGCTAGGAGCCAGCAGGTCCGACCAGGTTTGGGCAGCTAGGAGCCAGCAGGTCCGACCAGGTTTGGGCAGCTAGGAGCCAGCAGGTCCGACCAAGTTTGGGCAGCTTGGAGCCAGCAGAGCCGACCACCTGGGTGAGGAGCTGTGCTTTACCACCTCCAAAGAATGTGGAATTGTGCATTATGTGGAGATATTGGACCGCACATGGCCCCTATCATGTTCTAGCACAGGGGCCTCTCCTGCCTATGTCGGCTTCTGCCGTTCAGTTGTACAGCAATATGCAGCAGGACAGACGAGATCCAGGGAAATATCCGATCGCCAGAAATGGGGTCAGGAAGGAATTTTTTTCCTCCCTGAGGTAGAACTCTCTGGGGGGTTTCTTTGCCTTCATCTGGATCTTTAGGTCCGGTGGCTTTCATCAGGTCCGCAATGTCCGCAGCAAGTTCTGTGGTCTCCTTCGGGGCCGGAACTGAGAGTCACTGTGACCCTTGTGTAATTTTTTAAAGGGCCAGTAATATTTTCATTACAATGTTGCTTATTGCTATTCCAATAAAATAAGAAAAAATTGCAGATAATATATTGTGTTGTGTGTTTTATTTGTCTACACTTCACCCTACACACTGACAATCGCTCAATAGTCCAGAACTAGAACCCTACATGGCTGCTCATCCGGCATCTAATAAAGTGTGTCCTCTGCAAGTGGTGTTACAAAGAAATCATGATGCCCCTTAGCAGAAATTGTAATTGCCCCGCCAATAAAAAAAAAAATATAAATAATCTGGTCACAGAAGAGAATATCTCACAACTTTATAGCCCTTGCAAAGTAATTTTCCTCCTATTGAAGCCCCTAGATTTCTCTTTCATTGCCCCCATAAAGTGTGATGGCAACAAAAGTGCCCCACAAACACTCTATGGTACCCCCACAGGGAATTCCTCCACACACCCAGTATAATGACGCTCATCTATCCGGCAAACTATGGTGACCCGAATACAGTATGATCCCCCAACTGTGCCCCCAAACAGCCCTCCATGCAGTATACTGGGCTTACATACAATATAATGGCCCCCAACACAGTGTCATGCAACGAGCATATTCAGACAATTCGAGGTCTAAAGCACAACAGAAAAAACACCACAGACAAGGGGGAACACAATAACAATGGTGGGCCCTTTCACTAGTGAGATGGTAGATGTGTGACGCCCTGGGCAAGCCAGGGGTCACAGGTCATTGCACCAACACACCCTACACCCCAGTTAGGCTAAGTTCACACATCCTGTGTTTTGCATCAGTCACAATCCGTCGCCTTGGGGAATTACGGTACCCTGCAAAATATTTTGCAGGAATCCTGTATTTCCCCATAGACTTATATTAGCGACGGATTGCGACTGATGACCCTGCGTTGCATCCGCTGCGTCGCGGTCCGTCGTTTTTGACTGACCGCCGAACGGGGAGCAACGCAGAATGTAACGTTTTTCTGGCCGTCAAAATTAACGCGCCGCGCAGGAATCCGTCGCCATCCGCCACACTTGCAATGTATGTCTATGGTGCTGGATTCCGTCGTAATCCGTCTTACGACGGAATCCAGCGCAGGATTCCGTCATGCTCTACTGAGCATGCCCAGCATGTTTGGCACGCCCACTGGGCTGTCCCAAACACAAACGGATCATGACTGATCCGTCAAAAACCGGATGCACAGCGGATGTAACGGACGCAACTGATCAGTTTTTTCACAGGATTCCTGTGAAAGGAATCCTGTGAAAAACACATCAGTTGCATCAGTTGACATCTTGAAAATGACTGATCCGTTGCTGACGGACCTGACGGATTGAAAACACAGGATGTGTGAACTTAGCCTTAGGCACACCAAAGCTACCAAAATCCTTGTTGCCTTCCTCCAGAGGCTGATGTTCACACCAGGGGGGTGGGCCAGGCGGTTGGCTCCACCCACCGAGGAGTTCATAGCTCTGGAGGCGGGAAAACCAGGCAGTCAGCTCAGGGAAGAGCTTGAGAACAGAGATAAGCTAGGGAAGTGAAGGAGTAAACAGCTAAGATTAGTTTAGGAGGTGAAAGTGAAAGGAAGTGAAGTGGAAGTGGTAAAGGAGGAGTAAGAGAAGGTGAAGGAAGGTGAAAGGTGACAGAAAGAAAGCCTGAAGTGAGTCCAGCTGTGTGCAGGACAGGGTCAGCAAGGTCAGCAACGGCGGTGACTGTCCGGAGGGGTGACCGTTTGGAAGTTCCTGGAAGGACCGCGGACGGGTAGTGGCCCGGCGGTCTGGAGCAGCGTACCAAAGGACAGTCAGCACCAGGGCAGGGGCCTCTCGGACCCCGGCAAGGCTAGGAGTCGCTATAATTTGCCGAATCCGTCAGTGAAGGGGACGTAGATCCCCCAACAACCAAGTCCCGATTGAAGGCAACAGTCCAACCATTAAGGAGGAACACCGCCACCGCCAGGGCACCAGTTCCTCAGGGCCAGCGTCTGCGGGCAAAGAGTAGAGCTCCTCCGGTCCAGCTTGAAGCCGGGGAGCGGGTTACCGGTGGGAACCCATCGCTACCAACACAGAAACAAAGGTGAAGGGAAAAGGGACATCACCGTCACCTACTGGGGAAGCAAGTGCAGCCGTCCGTGGGGACCGTCTTTCCAGCCGTGTGTTTTACCGAGAACTGTGTCAACGTCTCAGGCTGAGTGAGTACCACAGTGCCGCCAGGCACAGTGCTGCCCCCGCGTCCCTGCGCCCACCAGGCTCTGCATCTCCCACCTCATCACTGGGCCCCGGGATCACCAACCCCTACCCACGGAGGGGCAACACAACACCTGGCTGCTCCGCATCACCACCCCCGGGATCCCCATATTGAGCAGCGGTGGTGAAATCACCACAACCGTGGGTGGCGTCACGGACAATAAACAATCCCCACACCCAACAACCCCCCTTTCACTCACGGGCGAGGAGTGCCGCTCGAGAACCCCCGGGATCCGGCACACCGCTCGAACCACCACTGAGCAGCAGCAGCCGGACCCGAGCAGAGGGGTGAGCGCAGTGCTGACACCCTCCTCCCCGCCCGCGACAGATGGACACCTCCTAACCTCACCTGAGTTGTCCCTGTTCTCCTAACCTGTCCCTCTACTGTTTTCACAACGGTCGCTGAGCAGCACCCTGGGTCCCTGAGAAACGCTATAGAGCCCCTGGCTAGTGAGAGGCAGGTGAGGTTCACTAGACCCACCACTGCACTAAAGAGACAAGAGGGTATAAGAAACAAACAGGGGGTAATCAACCAAAAATGGAGAGGATACGACTTCAGGACAATCCGTAGCAGCTTCCTCCAAGGCGGCTTTCCTACAAATGATTTGTATAGTCAGCAAAGCTTTCTGGGATACCTGGCTATTTAAGCACAAGGGGGTGTGACTACAAAGCAGGTGCAGCTGACCTCAACTGCAGAAGAGCTAAAAACAGAAAAACTGGCATTAACTACTTCAGTGCCAAAGGAAACAACATTTAAATGCAGAGCCCTGGATAGAGATGAGGGGTTCCAATCCTCTAACTGCCCTAGTCTCAAAAAACAAGGAGACAACCATGACAGTACCCCCCCTCCCCCTTTAGTGAGAGAACTCTGGACTCTCATGACTGGTAACATCGTCCACCTAAAATGTAAACTGGTCCATCCAGTTACCAGTAGGCGGCAACACACACTTCCGGAGCAAGAACCTGTGGACTACGTCATGGGTGGTAAGTGCTGGTGTGGCATCCCAGTGGTCATGGGAGCCCCAGTGGCGTTGTTCCCCTCACCGGGGGCAATGCTATGCCTGGGAGCAGTGGGGAAAATCTCCTTGTCAGGTACATCACATACAACATTTCCTACTCCAGGCCAGCAGGGGGAGCTCTTAACCTGTTTTGAATGGAGCCTATCTGTACATGGTGACCTGAGGGAAGGGCTAGAGAGGAACAGGAAGGGAGTGAGTCAGAACAGTAGTAACGAGGAAAGAGACCGCTTGCTGTTGAGAGCTGTCTGTGAGCTTTCCAGGTCCGAGCGCATCGATCAGGATACCGGGGTCCTCAGCTGTCAGGTACTAAAGACCCAGCAGCAAATCCCGGAGGACAGGAGATTTCAGATCTCCTGGTCAACCTACCTATTCCGACAAGGTCCACGGTGAAGCAGTAAAATAGAGCCCGGGCTGCAGGAACACAGGCAGGCACAACACCCGACTCGCACTGCCTGCTACAAGGGACACAAGGTAGTTAACTAAGAAGAGCAGGTACGCTGTGCTGCTTCAGGCCACGGTAACTCTGTGGCGCCCTGGACTATGCAGGTAGCCACAGACAAAACACACACACACCCCCACACCCCCAGACAGTTACATTAGCCAGACACAAAACCCTTGTTGCCTCCCTCCAGGGTCTGATGTCCACACCAGGTGGGGCGGAGCCGGGCGGTTGGCCCCGCCCACCGAGGAGTTCACAGGCCTGGAGGTGAGAAAAGAGACAGATTAGTAATGGAGGTGAAAGTGAGAAGAGTGAACACTTGGAGTGTCTGGGTTTGTGGCCCAGGCACTGACAGCAAGGTTGGCAGACAGTGGTTGCCGTCTGCAGGAGTGGTGGATCAACGCGGAACCGTAGGACCGGGGTCGGGCGGTGGCCCGCCGGTACCGACCTGGGAGCGAAGTGAAGCTAGCACATACAGGCAGGGCCTTCAGACCCCGACCAGGCTTGGAGCCGCCGACAAAGGTCAAATCCGATAGTGACCGGAACCCCAGGGGTTTCCTAAAAACCAAAGACCCGTTAGAAGGCAACTGTCCGCACCGTGAGGGTATACAGCCACCGCCACAGGCTAGAGACCCAAGGGCCAGCGCCTGCGGGCAAAACGGGCTCCTCCGGCATCCATACACCGTGGAGCGGACTACCGTTGAGAACCCATCGTAGTCAAGACAGTACACAAAGGTGCAGGGAAAGACAGCCACCATCACCTGTCCGGGGAGAGACACTGCCGCCGGCTGCGGGACCCGTCCATCCAGCCATTTGGTTTACCGGAGACTTTGTGACTTTCTGTCTGAGTGAGTACACCTGTGCCATCCGGCACCGCGCCGCGCTGTCCCTGCAACCCTGCACCTCACCAGCCCTGCCTCCCCGTCACACCACCGGGCCCCGGGACCACCGACCCCTACCCACGGAGGGGGAAAACAACATCCCAGCTGCTCCCTACCATTGCTCCCGGGATCCCCGTCACCAGCAGCGGTGGTGCCCATCTTCACCACAAACCGTGGGTGGCGTCACGGACTAAATCCCCAAACAAACCACCCCCTTTTCACTCACGGGTGAGAAGCGCCGCTCGAGTCCCCGGATCCGGCCCACCGCTCGAGCCACCGAGCAGCAGCAGCAGCAGCAGCGCCGGACCCGAGCGTTAGCGAGCGCAGTGCCCCGTTGCCCGCGACAACCCTCACACCATGCGCATAAAGGAAGGCCTACAACACACCTGCAAAAGGGAGATTCGTCAGTGCTTCCAGGCTGACCGGACCGCTGTAATCCGGGACATTAACCAGAGACCAGTAAAGGTAAAAGGAAACAACCAGTCTGTGTCGTCTAGTTACTGTCGACATCCTCAGTCGTGCACCCCAAAGTACAGTACAACTCTCATCATCCTCCCTGGAGCCCGCTCCACCTGCAGGGAGCAGAACAATCCCGGCTGCGACATCTCCATCTGCCCCAGAGGACAGCGACCGCAGCGTCGGCAACCCGTAGGTGGCGCCACGACAAACAACCTTCATCACCACTACCCCCATCATCCATTCCCTCCATTTATTGTACACCTCGGGGCACGAAACCAGGCCAGGCCACCCGTGACATCCCAGAGACCTGAGACATCACCGGCCTGGTGACAAGAGAAGGTAACCCCTTGCCCCCTGGGTGCTGCACTGGGGGAAGCTCCAGCTGAACGGCCATAGGGTTAAGAATGTTAGTTACCCTAAAGAGACTGACAAACCTTGAGTGAAAAGCCCCAGACACACACTTCTGTAGCGCCCCTGAACCCAGGGACGGGTCCAGGTTTTTGTGGGCCCTGGGCGAAAGACTCTCAGTAGGCCCCATCCACACATAGACATGCACAGATACATACACATACGGCATACGTACACATATATATTTAAAGAGAAATTCACAAAAACATATATAAATATTCTTAAATCTAGACACAGTCATATACACTGACATACATAGATACACATCATACATACACACACACACACACATTATTTTTATATTTTTATATATTTCTAATATTGTGAAGCCGGCAACAGCCTCATTCACCTCCCGCACTTGTCTCCATCCAGCTCCTCCTGGGCATGTGTCTGTGCCACACTAATTGATGGCAGTCACTAACAGACATGGCCACACATAGAGCACACTAAGGTGGGCTTTAGACGTTGAGACATCGCTAGTGACATCGTTAGTGACGCACATCCAGCTCTGGTAGTGACATCGCAATGTGTAAATCCTTGATGTGACGATGAACGAGCGCAAAAGCGTAAAAAAATCGCTGATCTGTGTCACGTCGCTCATTTCCTTAATATCATTACTGCTGCCGGTACGCTGTTGTTTGTCGTTCCTGCAGCACCACACATCGCTGTGTGTAAACGCGCAGGAACGACAAACATCTCCTTACCTGCCTCCACCGACAATGCGTAAGGAGAAGTTGGGCGGGATGTTATGTCCCGCTTATCTCCGCCCCTCCGCTTCTATTGGCCGGCCACTTAGTGACGTCGCTGTGATGCCGAACGCACCTCCCCTTGAAGGAGGGATAGTTCGGCGGTTACAGTGACATCGCCGACCAGGTATGTGCGTATGAAGCTGCCGTAGCGATAATGTTCGCTACGGCAGCAAGCACCAGATATCGCATGTACGACGGGGGCGGGTGCTAATGCGCTCAACATCGCTAGCAATTGCTAGCGATGTTGCAACATGTAAAGCCCGCCTTACACTGATTTATATACATCACAAGAGAGGCTGGGGACATACACATTACTGGGGGGCATACATATTACTGAGGAAAGGGGTATACAGCAATGGCGGGCATACAGCTCTAGAGGTGGGTAGTGGCTCTGAGGTGGGGGAACAAACAGCTCTGGGGGGTATACAGCATTGGGGTGGGGGGACAAACAGCTCTGAGGGGGTATACAGCACCGGGATGGAGGGGACATACAACTCTGGGAGTATAGTAGTATGCAGCCTCCATATCACCCATTCCCTGTAGACTGTGAGCCCTCGCGGGCAGGGTCCTCTCTCCTCCTATACCAGTCTGTTTTGTACTGTTAATGATTGTTGTACGTATACCCTCTTTCCCTTGTAAAGCGCCATGGAATAAATGGCGCTATAATAATAAATTATAATAATAATAACACTGATTTATATACATCACAAGAGAGGCTGGGGATATACACATTACTGGGGGTCCAGGTTTTTGTGGGCCCTGGGCGAAAGACCTCAGTGGGCCCCATCCACACATAGACATGCACAGATGCATACAGATACAGGCATACGTACACATACTGCATATATTTAAAGAGAAATTCAAAAAACATATATAAATATTCATAAATCTAGACAGTCACATACACTGACATACACAGATACAGATCATACATACACACACAGACACATTATTTTTATATATTTATATATATTTCTAATATTGGGAAGCCGGCAACAGCCTCATTCACCTCCCGCGCTTGTCTCCATCCAGCTCCTCCTGGGCATGTGTCTGTGCCACGCTAATTGGTGGCAATCACTAACAAACATGGCCGCACATAGAGCACACTAACACTGATGTATATACATCACAAGAGAGGCTGGGGACATACTCATTACTGGGGGGCATACATATTACTGAGGAAAGGGGTATACAGCAATGGCGGGCATACAGCTCTAGAGGTGGGTAGTGGCTCTGATGTGGGGGAACAAACAGCTCTGGGGGGTATACAGCACCGGGGTGGGGGGACAAACAGCTCTGAGGGGGTATACAGCACCGGGATGGAGGGGACATACAACTCTGGGAGTATAGTAGTATGCAGCCCCCATATCACCCATTCCCTGTAGACTGTGAGCCCTCGCGGGCAGGGTCCTCTCTCCTCCTATACCAGTCTGTTTTGTACTGTTAATGATTGTTGTACGTATACCCTCTTTCCCTTGTAAAGCGCCATGGAATAAATGGCGCTATAATAATAAATTATAATAATAATAACACTGATTTATATACATCACAAGAGAGGCTGGGGATATACACATTACTGGGGGTCCAGGTTTTTGTGGGCCCTGGGCGAAAGACCTCAGTGGGCCCCATCCACACATAGACATGCACAGATGCATACACATACAGGCATACGTACACATACTGCATATATTTAAAGAGAAATTCAAAAAACATATATAAATATTCATAAATCTAGACAGTCACATACACTGACATACACAGATACAGATCATACATACACACACAGACACATTATTTTTATATATTTATATATATTTCTAATATTGGGAAGCCGGCAACAGCCTCATTCACCTCCCGCGCTTGTCTCCATCCAGCTCCTCCTGGGCATGTGTCTGTGCCACGCTAATTGGTGGCAATCACTAACAAACATGGCCGCACATAGAGCACACTAACACTGATGTATATACATCACAAGAGAGGCTGGGGACATACTCATTACTGGGGGGCATACAAATTACTGAGGAAAGGGGTATACAGCAATGGGGGGCATACAGCTCTAGAGGGGTTTAGTGGCTCTGAGGGTGGGGGGACAAACAGCTCTGAGGGGGTATACAGCACCGGGGTGGAGGGGACATACAACTCTGGGGGTATAGTAGTATGCAGTCCCCATATTCCTCCATATACTGTTATGAAGCCCCCATAGTCATCCATATAGTATTATGTAGCCCTCATGTAGCATTATGCAGCCCACATATGGCACTATGCAGCCCCCATATGGCACTTTGCAGCCCCTATATGGCACTTTGCAGCCCTCATATGGCACTATGCAACCCCATTATAGCACAATGCAGAACCATATAGCATTAGGCACCCTCATGTAGTATACAGCCCGCATATAACACAATGCAGACCCAGATAGAATTAGGCACCCTCATGTAGTATACAGCCCACATATAGCACAATGCAGACCCAGATAGCATTAGGCACCCTCATGTAGTATACAGCCCGCATATAACACAATGCAGACCCAGATAGCATTAGGCACCCTCATGTAGTATACAGCCCACATATAGCACAATGCAGACCCAGATAGCATTAGGCACCTTCATGTAGTATACAGCCCACATATAGCACAATGCAGACCCAGATAGCATTAGGCACCCTCATGTAGTATACAGCCCACATATAGCACAATGCAGACCCAGATAGCAATAGGCACCCTCATGTAGTATACAGCCTGCATATAGCACAATGCAGACCCAGATAGCATTAGGCACCTTCATCTAGTATACAGCCCGCATATTGCACAATGCAGACCCAGATAGCATTAGGTATCCTCATGTGGTATACAGCCCGCATATTGCACAATGCAGACCCAATGCAGACTACAGTGACCGGCCCATCTGGCATTTGCCAGAATTGCCCTATGGTCAGTCCGGGCCTGACTGTATGCCCCCCTGCAGACCTGTGTGAGTCCCCAGTACTGTATGGCCCCCTGCAGACCTGTGTGAGTCCCCAGTATTCTATGTCCCCCCATTAACATGTATTCCCCCCCGTATCATCTATGCCCCCCCAGTAATGTCTTTGCCCCCAGCCTCTCCTGTGATGTATATACAGCAGTGTCCTTTGAGTGCAGCCATGTCTTTTAAGGTGACGGCACTATGGAAACCGGCCTGCCCATTCACATGGAGGAGCTGAAGGGAGACAAGTGGGTTGAGGTGAGTAAGGCTGCTGCCGGCTTCCCCTTATTAATAATATCTGTAATGTGTCTGTGCGTGCATGTATGATGAGTATATCTATGTATGTCAGTGTATATAATTGTGTACAGATTTATGTCTGTTTATATGTATGTTTGTGAATTTGTCTTCAAATCTGTATGTGTACATATGCCTGTACATGTATGTATCTGTGCCTGTGTGTGCATGGGGCCCACTGAGACTCTTTCACCCAGGGCCCACAAATACCTGGAGATGGCCCTGCATGGAGGCCTGGGGGGCTGCAATATACATGGAGGCTTAGGGGCTGCATTATACATGGAGGCCTGGGGGGATGCATTGTACATGAAGGCCTGAGGGCTGCATTGTACATGGAGGTCTGGGGGGCTGCATTACACATGGAGGCCTAGGGGGCTGTAATGTGCGGGGTTGGAGTTGCGTGTGGTAATGGGTGGGGGTAGAGAAACGTGTAATAATGGGTGGGGGGTGGAGCCGCATGTGGTAATAGGAGGGGGCGGAGTCACATGTGGTAATGGGTGGGGGCAGAGCTTCATGTGGTAATGGGAGGGGGCAGAGCCACGTGTGATAATGGGAGGGGGGCAGAGCCCCATGGTATTGGGTGGGGGGCGGAGCTGCGTGTGGCAATGAGTGGGGGTCGGAGCTGCATGTGGTAATGGTCGGGGGGTGGGATTATCGAGTAACCACGAGTAATCACAACGGCTGTTATATATATAGATGCACCCTCCATAGTCCTCCATATATTATAATGCACCTCTTAGTTTTATATTATAAGGCACTCCCTATAGTCCTCCACCATTGTATTCATTGATTTAAAAAAACAAAAGAACTTTAAAGGAATTTGACACAATCATCAAATTTGGTGATCCACTAATGGAACTATAGTATAGGACACGTACATCAGCTTGGATGTAGTACTTGTCTACAACAGGTAAATGTATCAGTATTAGGCAGTTAGGATGACATCACAGGGCACATGACATCAGATGACATCACAATGGGTATGGAATGTACAAAGTTCTGCTCCGGAGCCATCTTGTGCCACTAGGACTTGACAGCGGAAGGAGACGAGTGCAGGTAGGGGGCTCTTTACTTATAGGGGGATTGCAGCTAAAACCTTCTGTATTCAGCTGTTATTGCTGTGGGAAGTAGCGACCCCTACAGGACCCTGGCGGTATTATGGCCCCTATAATAGGAGGGTGACTATGTAATAGAGGTTTGTGGGATCTTCCAGAACATGAGATGCTGTTTGCACTGGCTCCCCTCTATGGAGCCCACACTCCATGACTTCTATGTGTATGTACATATGTAAACACACACAAATCAATATATATACACCTCAATATACACACAGACACAGGTGGAGACAACTCCACATGGCTCCATTTTTGGGTAGTTTTGCCATTTTACGTGGACAAATGATAGCATTTTAGAACAGAAATCTGTTAGGGCCAGATGGACGGGCAGACCCAGGAGGTGGATCCACTGGGCCGAACACCTTCCTGAAGGCAAGGAGTCCGGTAGCCGGAGCACTACAGGTAGCAGGACAGTCCGTGCAACAGAGTAGAATGGTAAAGTCCCTGGGACCACGGAGTCACTGATGGTAGTCCGGGTGACGGAGCTCAGGTTCGGAGGCCGAGGTGTTGTCAGGCGGAGTCCGGAACCGATGGAGCGAGAGGACGGGTCACCACAGGGATCAGAGATGGAACGGACTGACGGGATGGCAGATAGTCAGCGTTCGGGGTTCGGGAGTCGGCAGGACCGGATGGCGAGGCAGGAGCGGCTCTAGAAGAGAGATAGGTGAGTATATCACGGAGACACAAGGAGACCTGACTCCTAGCTTAGGAAACACGAAGAACAGGCCCCGCCCACTTGGACACTAAACCCCTTTATACCCTGTACCTGTGTGATCAATTTCCTGTCAGTGGACGCTGGCCCTTTAAGAGAGGGTCAATGACCGCGCGCGCGCCCCAATGCGCATGCGCGAGGCCCAGGTGCCAGAAGCCAGGGCAGGGAGCGGTGAGCAGGAAGCAGGAGAGCCGGGCTGGGGCTGAGTAGCCGACGGGCGCCGGGAGCGGGGACCAGGACGCCTGGGGACCGCAGGCAATGGAGGCTGGAGACCGGGGAGCGGCGGACGCCGGACAGAGGAACCAGGGAGCGACGCAGGGAAGCCGGGGAGCGTGGCAGGTGAGCCGGGGAGCAGAGCAGGGGACCCGGGGAGCGTGACAAAATCGCATTGCAAATGCTATTACTCTCTGGTGTCAGCTCTTTTGTCCCTATTGAATGAGTGGGTGATCTGGGAGTTGTCGTTTTCTGTGGTCAGGAGTAGCAATATGGAGTCCTGAGTTTTCCTTTACTATATAGGGCACTAGATAATATGGATTAAAATACAAGGGTCCTTTTAAATGTGCATCTCTTGTTGTAAAATGAGGTAGGAGTTTTTGTTTATTAAATTGACTTTTTCTTGATATTGTAAACTTGATCTATATAACAGCAGTGACCGTTCTGATGACATCACAGGCCACATGACATCATCGACATTCCGTGACATCACAATTACAATAGAATGTACAAAGTTGTAAACTGGAATCACTTTGTGTTTTTAGACCCTGACGGCGCGAAGGTGACAAGTCCAGGTAAGTATTTCGTCCCTCAGTTTTGGGGACCTGTTCGCACATTGAATAGCTGGGGGGGCAGTGTGTTCACAACTTAACCATTTACCCCCCAAAAATCTCAGCTGACACGTCTGTGTGACGTGCTCCTTGCTTTTCATGCCGTCCCGATTTCTTTTTTGCGTCTGAGAAAAATAAATGGAAAAAAATTGGGCCTTGTTGGGTACAATTTTGATCCATTTTTGGTTTTAGTCCAAATGCCCACCTTTATGTTTGTTTAATTATTTTTTTTTAGTTTTTTTTTGGGGGGGAACTGGTTCTTCAAAAAAAAAAAAAAAATGCTTACATAATTAAGCATTAAGTAGCTTTTTCATATTTTTACACCAGCTTTTTGAAAGATTGGCAGATCTTACCCCAGCGGGGGTTCTTTGGAGCAAGGCCGACAAATTCTTAATCATTTATGCCAAAAAAGTAGTGTAAATGACGTACAAAAAGTGATCAAGCCATCAAATTTCTAGAGGTGGTGCAAGGACATTAAAGGAGCCAGCAAGGCCAACCAGGTTTGGGCAGCTAGGAGGCAGCTGGGCCAACCAGGTTTGGGCAGCTAGGAGGCAGCGGGGCCAACCAGGTTTGGGCAGCTCGGAGCCAGCGGGGAAAACCAGGTTTGGGCAGCTAGGAGGCAGCGGGGCTAACCAGGTTTGGGCAGCTACGAGCCAGCGGGGCAAACCAGGTTTGGGCACCTAGGAGCCAGCGGGCCAACCAGGTTTGGGTAGCAAGGAGCCAGCGGGGCCAACTAGGTTTGAGCAACTAGGAGCCAGCGGGGCAAACCAGGTTTGGGCAGCTAGTGGCCACCGGGGCCAACCAGGTTTGGGAAGCTAGGAGCCAGCAGGGACAACCAGTTTTGGGCAGCTAGGAGCCAGCGGGCCCAACCAGGTTTGGGCAGCTAGGAGCCAGCGGGGCCAAACAGGTTTGGGCAGCTAGGAGCCAGCGGGGCAAGCCAGGTTTCGGCAGCTAGAAGCCAGCGTGGCAAACCAGGTTTGAGCAGCTAGGAGCCAGCGGGGCCAATGAGGTTTGGGCAGCTAGGAGCCAGTGGGGCAAACCAGGTTTGGGCAGCTAGGAGCCAGCGAGGCAAACCAGGTTTGGACAGCTAGGAGCCAGCGGGGCAAACCAGGTTTGGGGAGCAAGGAGCCAGCGGGGCAAACCAGGTTTGGGCAGCTAGAAGCCAGCGGGGCCAACGAGGTTTGGGCAGCTAGGAGCCTGCGGAGCCAACCAGAATTGGGCAGCTAGGAGCCAGCGCGGCCAAACAATTTTGGGCAGCTAGGAGCCAGCGTGGCCAACCAGGTTTGGGCAGCTAGGAGCCAGCGCGGCCAACCAGGTTTGGGCAGCTAGGAGCCAGTGGGGCAAACCAGGTTTGGGCAGCTAGAAGCCAGTGGTGCAAACCAGGTTTGGGCAGCTAGGAGCCAGCAAGGCAAACAAGGTTTGGCCAGCTAGGAGCAAGAGGGCAAACCAGGTTTGGGCAGCTAGGAGCCAGCGGGGAAAACAAGTTTAGGCAGCTAGGAGCCAGCGGGGCAAACCAGGTTTGGGCAGCTAGGAGCCAGCGGGGCAAACCAGGTATGGGCAGCTAGGAGCCAGCGGGGCAAACCAGGTTTGGGCAGCAAGGAGCCAGCGGGGCAAACCAGGTTTGGGCAGCTAGGAGCAAGTGGGACAAACCAAGTTTGGGCAGCTAGGAGCCAGCAGGGCCAACCAGGTTTGGGAAGCTAGGAGCCAGCAGGGCCAAACACGTTTGGGTAGCTAAGAGCCAGCAGGGCCAACCAGGTTTGGGCAGCTAGGAGCCAGCAGGGCCAGCCACGTTTTGGCAGCTAAGAGCCAGCAGGGCCAACCAGGTTTGGGCAGCTAAGAGCCAGCAGGGCCAACCAGGTTTGGGCTGCTAGGAGCCAGCAGGGTCAACCAAATATGGGCAGCTAGGAGCCAGCGGGGCAGACCAGGTTTGGGCAGCTAGGAGCTAGCAGGTCCGACCAGGTTTGGGCAGCTAGAAGCCAGCAGGTCCGACCAGGTTTGGGCAGCTAGGAGCTAGCAGGTCCGACCAGGTTTGGGCAGCTAGAAGCCAGCAGCTCTGACCAGGTTTGGGCAGCTAGGAGGCAGCGGGGCCAACCAGGTTTGGGCAGCTCGGAGCCAGCAAGAAAACCAGGTTTGGGCAGCTAGGAGGCAGCGGGGCTAACCAGGTTTGGGCAGCTACGAGCCAGCGGGGCAAACCAGGTTTGGGCAGCTAGGAGCCAGCGGGCCAACCAGGTTTGGGTAGCAAGGAGCCAGCAGGGACAACCAGGTTTGGGCAGCTAGGAGCCAGCAGGGCCAACCAGGTTTGGACAGCTAGGAGCCAGCAGGGACAACCAGGTTTGGGCAGCTAGGAGCAAGCGGGCCAAACCAGGTTTGGGCAGCTAGGAGCCAGCGGGGACAACCAGGTGTGGGCAGCTAGGAGCCAGTGGGGCCAAACAGGTTTGGGCAGCTAGGAGCCAGCGGGGCAAACAAGGTTTCGGCAGCTAGAAGCCAGCGTGGCAAACCAGGTTTGAGCAGCTAGGAGCCAGCGGGGCCAATGAGGTTTGGGCAGCTAGGAGCCAGTGGGGCAAACCAGGTTTGGGCAGCTAGGAGCCAGCAAGGCAAACCAGGTTTGGGCAGCTAGGAGCCAGCGGGGCCAACCAGGTTTGGGCAGCTAGGAGCCTGCGGGGCCAACCAGGATAAGGCAGCTAGGAGCCAGTGCGGCCAACCAGGCTTGGGCAGCTAGGAGCCAGCGCGGCCAACCAGGTTTGGGCAGCTAAGAGCCAGTGGAGCAAACCAGGTTTGGGCAGCTAGAAGCCAGCGGGGCAAACCAGGTTTGGGTAGCTAGGAGCCAGCAAGGCAAACAAGGTTTGGCCAGCTAGGAGCAAGAGGGCAAACCAGGTTTGGGCAGCTAGCTGGTGGATCGGTTCTCTAAAATGGCTCATTTCGTCCCTATGGCTGGACTGCCCTCTGCCCAGGAACTCGCTGACGCCTATGTACAACACATCTTCCAGTTGCATGGCTTTCCATCCCACATTGTGTCCGACAGAGGAACTCAGTTCACCTCCCGCTTCTGGAGGGCTCTCTGCAAACATCTGGGAGTGACTCTGGACTTTTCTTCAGCCTACCATCCTCAGTCGAACGGCCAAGTGGAACGGGTCAATCAAATCTTGACCTCCTTCTTACGTCACTACGTCAACGCCCATCATGACGACTGGTCCACGCTTCTTCCTTGGGCTGAATTCTCCCATAACCACCACGTCAGTGAGTCCTCCTCCAGCTCTCCCTTCCATGTCGTTTACGGACTTCAGCCTTCCGTCCCGTTGCCTGTATCCTCCTCCTCGGGTGTCCCTGCTGCTGATGCTGTAGCCCGTGACTTTGCAACCATTTGGGACTCTGTTAAGGCGTCCCTTGGACGTGCTTCCCTGCGGATGAAGAGACACGCAGACAAGAGGCGTCTGGACCCTCCGTGTTTCTCTCCAGGGGATCTCGTCTGGCTTGCTTCCAAGTACGTCCGATTGAAGCTACCATCCTACAAGCTGGGACCTCGCTACATCGGGCCATTTAAAGTCCTCAGCAAGATCAATGAGGTCTCCTACAAGCTGCAGCTCCCGGCCACGATGAGGATACCCAACTCCTTCCACGTCTCCCTGCTCAAGCCGGTTGTCCTTGGTCCCTTCTCCGCTGCTGCCAGTTCGGCTCCTCCTCCTATTGCCTATGACGACATCTATGCGGTAAGGGATATCGTGGCCATGAAAACTGTACGGGGCCGACAGTTCTTCCTGGTGGACTGGGCAGGCTATGGTCCTGAGGATAGGTTCTGGGAACCCCGGGAGAATGTGGGTACTCCTTTGATCCGTGCCTTCCTGTCCCGGTTGCGGGGAGGGGGGCGTGGGGGGGGGGTACTGTCACGCTCCCCGGGTCCCCTGCTCTGCTCCCCGGCTCACCTGCCACGCTCCCCGGCTTCCCTGCGTCGCTCCCCGGTTCTTCTGTCCGGTCTCCGCCGCTCCCCGGTTTCCAGCCTCCATTGCCTGCGGTTCCCAGGCGTCCTGGTCCCCGCTCCCGGCGTCCGTCGGCTTCCCAGCCCCAGCCCGGCTCTGCTGCTTCCTCCTCACCGCTCCCTGCCCTGGCTTCTGGCACCCGGGCCTCGCGCATGCGCATTAGGGCGCGCGCGCGGTCATTGACCCTTTCTTAAAGGGCCAGCGTCCACTAACAGGAAATTGGGCAAACAGGTACAGGGTATAAAGGGGTTAAGTGTCCAAGTGGGCGGGGCCTGTTCTTCGTGTTTCCCAAGCTAGGAGTCAGGTCTCCTTGTGTTCCTGTGAGATACTCACCTCTCTCTCTTCTAGAGCCGATCCTGCCTCGCCATCCGGTCCTGCCGAATCCCGAACCCCGAACGCTGCCTATCTGCCATCCTGACAGTCCGTTCCATCTCTGATCCCTGTGGTGACACGTCTTCTCGCTCCGTCGGTTCCGGACTCCGCCTGACAACATCTCGGCTTCCGAACCTGAGCTCCGTCACCCGGACTACCATCAGTGACTCCGTGGTCCCAGGGACTTCTCCATTCTACTCTTGTGCACGGACTGTCCTGCTACCTGTAGTGCTTCAGCTCCCGGACCCCTTTCCATCATCAAGGAGTTCGGCCCAGTGGATCCACCTCCTGGGTCTGCCCGTCCACCTGGCCCTAACAGCTGATCTGTGTCACGTCGCTCATTTCCTTAATATCATTACTGCTGCCGGTACGATGTTGTTTGTCGTTCCTGCAGCACCACACATCGCTGTGTGTAAACGCGCAGGAACGACAAACATCTCCTTACCTGCCTCCACCGACAATGCGTAAGGAGAAGTTGGGCAGGATGTTATGTCCCGCTTATCTCCGCCCCTCCGCTTCTATTGGCCGGCCACTTAGTGACGTCGCTGTGACGCCGAACACACCTCCCCTTGAAGGAGGGATAGTTCGGCGGTTACAGTGACATCGCCGACCAGGTATGTGCGTATGAAGCTGCCGTAGCGATAATGTTCGCTACGGCAGCAAGCACCAGATATCGCATGTACGACGGGGGCGGGTGCTATCGCGCTCAACATCGCTAGCAATTGCTAGCGATGTTGCAACATGTAAAGCCCGCCTAACACTGATTTATATACATCACAAGAGAGGCTGGGGACATACACATTACTGGGGGGCATACATATTACTGAGGAAAGGGGTATACAGCAATGGCGGGCATACAGCTCTAGAGGTGGGTAGTGGCTCTGAGGTGGGGGAACAAACAGCTCTGGGGGGTATACAGCATTGGGGTGGGGGGACAAACAGCTCTGAGGGGGTATACAGCACCGGGATGGAGGGGACATACAACTCTGGGAGTATAGTAGTATGCAGCCCCCATATCACCCATTCCCTGTAGACTGTGAGCCCTCGCGGGCAGGGTCCTCTCTCCTCCTATACCAGTCTGTTTTGTACTGTTAATGATTGTTGTACGTATACCCTCTTTCCCTTGTAAAGCGCCATGGAATAAATGGCGCTATAATAATAAATTATAATAATAATAACACTGATTTATATACATCACAAGAGAGGCTGGGGATATACACATTACTGGGGGTCCAGGTTTTTGTGGGCCCTGGGCGAAAGACCTCAGTGGGCCCCATCCACACATAGACATGCACAGATACATACACATACAGGCATACGTACACATACTGCATATATTTAAAGAGAAATTCAAAAAACATATATAAATATTCATAAATCTAGACAGTCACATACACTGACATACACAGATACAGATCATACATACACACACAGACACATTATTTTTATATATTTATATATATTTCTAATATTGGGAAGCCGGCAACAGCCTCATTCACCTCCCGCGCTTGTCTCCATCCAGCTCCTCCTGGGCATGTGTCTGTGCCACGCTAATTGGTGGCAATCACTAACAGACATGGCCGCACATAGAGCACACTAACACTGATGTATATACATCACAAGAGAGGCTGGGGACATACTCATTACTGGGGGGCATACAAATTACTGAGGAAAGGGGTATACAGCAATGGGGCGCATACAGCTCTAGAGGGGTTTAGTGGCTCTGAGGGTGGGGGGACAAACAGCTCTGAGGGGGTATACAGCACCGGGGTGGAGGGGACATACAACTCTGGGGGTATAGTAGTATGCAGTCCCCATATTCCTCCATATACTGTTATGAACCCCCATAGTCATCCATATAGTATTATGTAGCCCTCATGTAGCATTATGCAGCCCACATATGGCACTATGCAGCCCCCATATGGCACTTTGCAGCCCCCATATGGCACTTTGCAGCCCCCATATGGCACTATGCAACCCCATTATAGCACAATGCAGAACCATATAGCATTAGGCACCCTCATGTAGTATACAGCCCGCATATAACACAATGCAGACCCAGATAGAATTAGGCACCCTCATGTAGTATACAGCCCGCATATAACACAATGCAGACCCAGATAGCATTAGGCACCCTCATGTAGTATACAGCCCACATATAGCACAATGCAGACCCAGATAGCAATAGGCACCCTCATGTAGTATACAGCCTGCATATAGCACAATGCAGACCCAGATAGCATTAGGCACCTTCATCTAGTATACAGCCCGCATATTGCACAATGCAGACCCAGATAGCATTAGGTATCCTCATGTGGTATACAGCCCGCATATTGCACAATGCAGACCCAATGCAGACTACAGTGACCGGCCCATCTGGCATTTGCCAGAATTGCCCTATGATCAGTCCGGGCCTGACTGTATGCCCCCCTGCAGACCTGTGTGAGTCCCCAGTACTGTATGGCCCCCTGCAGACCTGTGTGAGTCCCCAGTATTCTATGTCCCCCCATTAACATGTATTCCCCCCCGTATCATCTATGCCCCCCCAGTAATGTCTTTGCCCCCAGCCTCTCCTGTGATGTATATACAGCAGTGTCCTTTGAGTGCAGCCATGTCTTTTAAGGTGACGGCACTATGGAAACCGGCCTGCCCATTCACATGGAGGAGCTGAAGGGAGACAAGTGGGTTGAGGTTAGTAAGGCTGCTGCCGGCTTCCCCTTATTAATAATATCTGTAATGTGTCTGTGCGTGCATGTATGATGAGTATATCTATGTATGTCAGTGTATATAATTGTGTACAGATTTATGTCTGTTTATATGTATGTTTGTGAATTTGTCTTCAAATCTGTATGTGTACATATGCCTGTACATGTATGTATCTGTGCCTGTGTGTGCATGGGGCCCACTGAGACTCTTTCACCCAGGGCCCACAAATACCTGGAGATGGCCCTGCATGGAGGCCTGGGGGGCTGCAATATACATGGAGGCTTAGGGGCTGCATTATACATGGAGGCCTGGGGGGATGCATTGTACATGAAGGCCTGAGGGCTGCATTGTACATGGAGGTCTGGGGGGCTGCATTACACATGGAGGCCTAGGGGGCTGTAATGTGCGGGGTTGGAGTTGCGTGTGGTAATGGGTGGGGGCAGAGAAACGTGTAATAATGGGTGGGGGGTGGAGCCGCATGTGGTAATAGGAGGGGGCGGAGTCACATGTGGTAATGGGTGGGGGCAGAGCTTCATGTGGTAATGGGAGGGGGCAGAGCCACGTGTGATAATGGGAGGGGGGCAGAGCCCCATGGTATTGGGTGGGGGGCGGAGCTGCGTGTGGGAATGAGTGGGGGGCGGAGACGCATGTGGTAATGGTCGGGGGGTGGGATTATCGAGTAACCACGAGTAATCACAACGGCTGTTATATATATAGATGCACCCTCCATAGTCCTCCATATATTATAATGCACCTCTTAGTTTTATATTATAAAGCACTCCTATGGTCCTCCATATATTATAAGGCACTCCCTATAGTCCTCCACCATTGTATTCATTGATTTAAAAAAACAAAAGAACTTTAAAGGAATTTGACACAATCATCAAATCTGGTGATCCACTAATGGAACTATAGTATAAGACACGTACATCAGCTTGGATGTAGTACTTGTCTACAACAGGTAAATGTATTAGTATTAGGCAGTTATGATGACATCACAGGGCACATGACATCAGATGACATCACAATGGGTATGGAATGTACAAAGTTCTGCTCCGGAGCCATCTTGTGCCACTAGGACTTGACAGCGGAAGGAGACGAGTGCAGGTAGGGGGCTCTTTACTTATAGGGGGATTGCAGCTAAAACCTTCTGTATTCAGCTGTTATTGCTGTGGGAAGTAGCGACCCCTACAGGACCCTGGCGGTATTATGGCCCCTATAATAGGAGGGTGACTATGTAATAGAGGTTTGTGGGATTTTCCAGAACATGAGATGCTGTTTGCACTGGCTCCCCTCTATGGAGCCCACACTCCATGACTTCTATGTGTATGTACATATATAAACACACACAAATCAATATATATACACCTCAATATACACACAGAAACAGGTGGAGACAACTCCACATGGCTCCATTTTTGGGTAGTTTTGCCATTTTACGTGGACAAATGATAGCATTTTAGAACAGAAATCGCATTGCAAATGCTATTACTCTCTGGTGTCAGCTCTTTTGTCCCTATTGAATGAGTGGGTGATCTGGGAGTTGTCGTTTTCTGTGGTCAGGAGTAGCAATATGGAGTCCTGAGTTTTCCTTTACTATATAGGGCACTAGATAATATGGATTAAAATACAAGGGTCCTTTTAAATGTGCATCTCTTGTTGTAAAATGAGGTAGGAGTTTTTGTTTATTAAATTGACTTTTTCTTGATATTGTAAACTTGATCTATATAACAGCAGTGACCGTTCTGATGACATCACAGGTCACATGACATCATCGACATTCCGTGACATCACAATTACAATAGAATGTACAAAGTTGTAAACTGGAATCACTTTGTGTTTTTAGACCCTGACGGCGCGAAGGTGACAAGTCCAGGTAAGTATTTCGTCCCTCAGTTTTGGGGAACTGTTCACACATTGAATAGCTGGGGGGGCAGTGTGTTCACAACTTAACCATTTACCCCCCAAAAATCTCAGCTGACACGTGTGTGTGACGTGCTCCTTGCTTTTCATGCCGTCCCGATTTCTTTTTTGCGTCTGAGAAAAATAAATGGAAAAAAATTGGGCCTTGTTGGGTACAATTTTGATCCATTTTTGGTTTTAGTCCAAATGCCCACCTTTATGTTTGTTTAATTATTTTTTTTTAGTTTTTTTTTGGGGGGGGGGAACTGGTTCTTCAAAAAAAAAAATGCTTACATAATTAAGCATTAAGTAGCTTTTTCATATTTTTACACCAGCTTTTTGAAAGATTGGCAGATCTTACCCCAGCGGGGGTTCTTTGGAGCAAGGCCGACAAATTCTTAATCATTTATGCCAAAAAAGTAGTGTAAATGACGTACAAAAAGTGATCAAGCCATCAAATTTCTAGAGGTGGTGCAAGGACATTAAAGGAGCCAGCAAGGCCAACCAGGTTTGGGCAGCTAGGAGGCAGCGGGGCCAACTAGGTTTGGGCAGCTCGGAGCCAGTGGGGAAAACCAGGTTTGGGCAGCTAGGAGGCAGCGGGGCTAACCAGGTTTGGGCAGCTAGGAGGCAGCGGGGCTAACCAGGTTTGGGCACCTAGGAGCCAGCGGGCCAACCAGGTTTGGGTAGCAAGGAGCCAGCGGGGCCAACTAGGTTTGAGCAACTAGGAGCCAGCGGGGCAAACCAGGTTTGGGCAGCTAGTGGCCACCGGGGCCAACCAGGTTTGGGCAGCTAGGAGCCAGCAGGGACAACCAGGTTTGGGCAGCTAGGAGCCAGCGGGCCCAACCAGGTTTGGGCAGCTAGGAGCCAGCGGGGCCAAACAGGTTTGGGCAGCTAGGAGCCAGCGGGGCAAGCCAGGTTTCGGCAGCTAGAAGCCAGCGTGGCAAACCAGGTTTGAGCAGCTAGGAGCCAGCGGGGCCAATGAGGTTTGGGCAGCTAGGAGCCAGTGGGGCAAACCAGGTTTGGGCAGCTAGGAGCCAGCGAGGCAAACCAGGTTTGGACAGCTAGGAGCCAGCGGGGCAAACCAGGTTTGGGGAGCAAGGAGCCAGCGGGGCAAACCAGGTTTGGGCAGCTAGAAGCCAGCGGGGCCAACCAGGTTTGGCAGCTAGGAGCCTGCGGGGCCAACCAGGATTGGGCAGCTAGGAGCCAGCGCGGCCAAACAATTTTGGGCAGCTAGGAGCCAGCGCGGCCAACCAGGTTTGGGCAGCTAGGAGCCAGCGGGGAAAACAAGTTTAGGCAGCTAGGAGCCAGCGGGGCAAACCAGGTTTGGGCAGCTAGGAGCCAGCGGGGCAAACCAGGTATGGGCAGCTAGGAGCCAGCGGGGCAAACCAGGTTTGGGCAGCAAGGAGCCAGCGGGGCAAACCAGGTTTGGGCAGCTAGGAGCAAGTGGGACAAACCAAGTTTGGGCAGCTAGGAGCCAGCAGGGCCAACCAGGTTTGGGCAGCTAGGAGCCAGCAGGGCCAAACACGTTTGGGTAGCTAAGAGCCAGCAGGGCCAACCAGGTTTGGGCAGCTAGGAGCCAGCAGGGCCAGCCACGTTTGGGCAGCTAAGAGCCAGCAGGGCCAACCAGGTTTGGGCAGCTAAGAGCCAGCAGGGCCAACCAGGTTTGGGCTGCTAGGAGCCAGCGGGGCCAACCAAATATGGGCAGCTAGGAGCCAGCGAGGCAGACCAGGTTTGGGCAGCTAGGAGCTAGCAGGTCCGACCAGGTTTGGGCAGCTAGAAGCCAGCAGGTCCGACCAGGTTTGGGCAGCTAGGAGCTAGCAGGTCCGACCAGGTTTGGGCAGCTAGAAGCCAGCAGCTCTGACCAGGTTTGGGCAGCTAGGAGGCAGCGGGGCCAACCAGGTTTGGGCAGCTCGGAGCCAGCAAGAAAACCAGGTTTGGGCAGCTAGGAGGCAGCGGGGCTAACCAGGTTTGGGCAGCTACGAGCCAGCGGGGCAAACCAGGTTTGGGCAGCTAGGAGCCAGCGGGCCAACCAGGTTTGGGCAGCAAGGAGCCAGCGGGGCCAACTAGGTTTGAGCAACTAGGAGCTAGTGGGGCAAACCAGGTTTGGGCAGCTAGTGGCCAGCGGGCCAACCAGGTTTGGATAGCTAGGAGCCAGCAGGGACAACCAGGTTTGGGCAGCTAGGAGCCAGCGGGGACAACCAGGTGTGGGCAGCTAGGAGCCAGCAGGGCCAAACAGGTTTGGGCAGCTAGGAGCCAGCGGCGCAAACAAGGTTTCGGCAGCTGGAAGCCAGCGTGGCAAACAAGGTTTGAGCAGCTAGGAGCCAGCGGGGCCAATGAGGTTTGGGCAGCTAGGAGCCAGTGGGGCAAACCAGGTTTGGGCAGCTAGGAGCCAGCAAGGCAAACCAGGTTTGGGCAGCTAGGAGCCAGTGGGGCCAACCAGGTTTGGGCAGCTAGGAGCCAGCGGGGCCAATGAGGTTTGGGCAGCTAGGAGCCAGTGGGGCAAACCAGGTTTGGGCAGCTAGGAGCCAGCAAGGCAAACCAGGTTTGGGCAGCTAGGAGCCAGTGGGGCCAACCAGGTTTGGGCAGCTAGGAGCCTGCGGGGCCAACCAGGATAAGGCAGCTAGGAGCCAGCGCGGCCAACCAGGCTTGGGCAGCTAGGAGCCAGCGCGGCCAACCAGGTTTGGGCAGCTAAGAGCCAGTGGAGCAAACCAGGTTTGGGCAGCTAGAAGCCAGCGGGGCAAACCAGGTTTGGGCAGCTAGGAGCCAGCAAAGCAAACAAGGTTTGGCCACCTAGGAGCAAGAGGGCAAACCAGGTTTGGGCAGCTAGGAGCCAGCGGTGCAAACCAGGTTTGGGCAGCTAGGAGCCAGCAGGGCAAACCAGGTTTGGGCAGCTAGGAGCCAGCGGGGCAAACCAGGTTTGCGCAGCTAGGAGCAAGCGGGACAAACCAAGTTTGGGCAGCTAGGAGCCAGCAGGGCCAACCAGGTTTGGGCAGCTAGGAGCCAGCAGGGCCAAACACGTTTGGGCAGTTAAGAGCCAGCAGGGCCAACCAGCTTTGGACAGCTAGGAGCCAGCAGGGCCAACCACGTTTGGGCAGCTACGAGCCAGCAGGGCCAACCAGGTTTGGGCAGCTAGGAGCCAGCGGGGCCAACCAGGTTTGGGCTGCTAGGCGCCAGCGGGGCCAACCAAATTTGGGTAGCTAGGAGCCAGCGGGGAAGACCAGGTTTGGGCAGCTATGAGCTAGCAGGTCCGACCAGGTTTGGGAAACTAGAAACCAGCAGGTACGACCAGGTTTGGGCAGCTAGGAGCCAGCAGGTCCGACCAGGTTTGGGCAGCTAGAAGAAAGCAGGTCCGACCAGGTTTGGGCAGGTAGGTGCCAGCAGGTCCGACCAGGTTTGGGCAGCAAAGAGCCAGCGGGGCAAACCAAGTTTGGGCAGCTAGGAACCAGGAGGGCAAACCAGGTTTTGCCAGCTAGGAGCCAGCGGGGCAAACCAGGTTTGGGCAGCTAGGAGCCAGCGGGGCAAACCAGGTTTGGGCAGCTAGGAGCCAGCGGGGCAAACCAGGTTTGGGCAGCTATTGCCAGCGGGGCAAACCAGGTTTGGGCAGCTAGAAGCCAGCGGGGCAAACCAGGTTTGGGCAGCTAGGAGCCAGCGGGGCAAACCAGGTTTGGGTAGCTAGGAGCCAGCGGGGCCAACCAGGTTTGGGCAGCTAGGACCCAGCAGAGCCAACCACGTTTTCCCAGCTAGGAGCCAGCAGGGCCAACCAGGTTTGGGCAGCTAGGAACCAGCAGGGCCAACCAGGTTTGGGCAGCTAGGAGCCAGCAGGGCCAACCAGATTTGGGCAGCTAGGAGCCAGCAGGTCCGACCAGGTTTGGGCAGCTAGGAGCCAGCAGGTCCGACCAGGTTTGGGCAGCTAGGAGCCAGCAGGTCCGACCAGGATTGGGCAGCTAGGAGCCAGCAGGTCCGAACAGGTTTGGGCAGCTAGGAGACAGCAGGTCCGAACAGGTTTGGGCAGCTAGGAGCCAGCAGGTCCGACCAGGTTTGGGCAGCTAGGAGCCAGCAGGTCCGACCAAGTTTGGCCAGCTAGGAGCCAGCAGGTCTGACCAGGTTTGGGCAGCTAGGAGCCAGCAGGTCCGACCAGGTTTGGGCAGCTAGGAGCCAGTAGGTCCGACCAGGTTTGGGCAGTTAGGAGCAAGCAGGGTCGACCAGGTTTGGGCAGCTAGGAGCCAGCAGGTCTGACCAGGTTTGGGCAGCTAGGAGCCAGCAGGTCCGACCAGGTTTGGGCAGTTAGGATCGAGCAGGTCCGACCAGGTTTGGGCAGTTAGGAGCAAGCAGGGTCGACCAGGTTTGAGCAGCTAGTAGCCAGCAGGTCTGAACAGGTTTCGGCAGCTAGTAGCCAGCAGGTCCAACCAGGTTAGGGCAGCTAGGAGCCAGCAGGTCCAACCAGGTTTGGGAAGCTAGGAGCCAGCAGGTCCGACCAGGTTTGGGCAGCTAGGAGCCAGCAGGTCCGATTAGGTTTGGGCAGCTAGGAGCCAGCAGGTCTGACCACGTTTGAGCAGCTAGGAGCCAGCAGGTCCGTCCAGGTTTGGGCAGCTAGGAGCCAGCAGGTCCGACAAGGTTTGGGCAGCTAGGAGCCAAAAGGTCCGACCAGGTTTGGGCAGCTAGGAGCTAGCAGTAGAGATGAGCGAACCGGTCCCGGTTCGGCTCGAGGCGGTTCGCCGAACGGGGGGTCTGGCTCGAGTTCGGCTCGTCGAACGTTCGACGAACCGAACTCGAGCCCATAGGAAACAATGGCAGGCAATCACAAACACAGTAAAACACCTAGAAAACACCCTCAAAGGTGTCCAAAAGGTGACAAACAACTCACAACACAACACAAACACATGGGAAAGTGACAAGGACATGTACTCATGCGAAAACAAAACAGCTGGACAAGGAAAAAGAGGAGGACACACAGATATAGGCATGGCACGCCCTTCTAAAGTCATGTAAAACACCGCAAGGTGACTCCAAGCGGAGTCTCCCTTTTTTCCAAAAATTGGGCCCCACACACCCACCCCTTCAGTGGCAGCAGTTGTGCCCCAGTTGTACACTTCACAGCTAGATTTGCATCAAGCACATTCAAAAATACGCCATTCTTATCCGTCCCCAGGATGACACCGGGGTAGGTAGCAAAGTCTTTCCTGATCCCAGCTCTGTTCATCTTGGCTTCTTTTAAAAACACAGCAAGCAAGGGTTACTCCAAGCGGAGTCTCCCTTTTTTCCAAAAATTGGGCCCCACACACACCCACCCCTTCAGTGGCAGCACTTGGGCCCCAGTTGTACACTTCACAGCTAGATTTGCATCAAGCACATTCAAAAATACGCTATTCTTAACCGTCCCCAGGATGACACCGGGGTAGGTAGCAAAGTCTTTCCTGATCCCAGCTCTGTTCATCTTGGCTTCTTTTAAAAACACAGCAAGCAAGGGTTACTCCAAGCGGAGTCTCCCTTTTTTCCAAAAATTGGGCCACACAGACACCCACCCCATCAGTGGCAGCACTTGGGCCCTAGTTGCAAACAGGATGTTTTGATTTGCATCAAGCACATTCAAAAATACGCTATTCTTAGCCGTCCACAGGATGACACCGGGGTAGGTAGCAAAGTCTTTCCTGATCCCAGCTCTGTTCATCTTGGCTTCTTTTAAAAACACAGCAAGCAAGGGTTACTCCAAGCGGAGTCTCCCTTTTTTCCAAAAATTGGGCCACACAGACACCCACCCCATCAGTGGCAGCACTTGGGCCCTAGTTGCAAACAGGATGTTTTGATTTGCATCAAGCACATTCAAAAATACGCTATTCTTAGCCGTCCCCAGGATGACACCGGGGTAGGTAGCAAAGTCTTTGCTGACCCATGACTTGTTCATCTTGGCTTCTTTTAAAAACAATGTAAGCAAGGGTTACTCCAAGCGGAGTCTCCCTTTTTTCCAAAAATTGGGCCACACAGACACCCACCCCATCAGTGGCAGCACTTGGGCCCTAGTTGCAAACAGGATGTTTTGATTTGCATCAAGCACATTCAAAAATACGCTATTCTTAGCCGTCCACAGGATGACACCGGGGTAGGTAGCAAAGTCTTTCCTGATCCCAGCTCTGTTCATCTTGGCTTCTTTTAAAAACACAGCAAGCAAGGGTTACTCCAAGCGGAGTCTCCCTTTTTTCCAAAAATTGGGCCACACAGACACCCACCCCATCAGTGGCAGCACTTGGGCCCTAGTTGCAAACAGGATGTTTTGATTTGCATCAAGCACATTCAAAAATACGCTATTCTTAGCCGTCCCCAGGATGACACCGGGGTAGGTAGCAAAGTCTTTCCTGATCCCAGCTCTGTTCATCTTGGCTTCTTTTAAAAACACAGCAAGCAAGGGTTACTCCAAGCGGAGTCTCCCTTTTTTCCAAAAATTGGGCCACACAGACACCCACCCCATCAGTGGCAGCACTTGGGCCCTAGTTGCAAACAGGATGTTTTGATTTGCATCAAGCACATTCAAAAATACGCTATTCTTAGCCGTCCACAGGATGACACCGGGGTAGGTAGCAAAGTCTTTCCTGATCCCAGCTCTGTTCATCTTGGCTTCTTTTAAAAACACAGCAAGCAAGGGTTACTCCAAGCGGAGTCTCCCTTTTTTCCAAAAATTGGGCCACACAGACACCCACCCCATCAGTGGCAGCACTTGGGCCCTAGTTGCAAACAGGATGTTTTGATTTGCATCAAGCACATTCAAAAATACGCTATTCTTAGCCGTCCCCAGGATGACACTGGGGTAGGTAGCAAAGTCTTTGCTGACCCATGACTTGTTCATCTTGGCTTCTTTTAAAAACAATGTAAGCAAGGGTTACTCCAAGCGGAGTCTCCCTTTTTTCCAAAAATTGGGCCACACAGACACCCACCCCATCAGTGGCAGCACTTGGGCCCTAGTTGCAAACAGGATGTTTTGATTTGCATCAAGCACATTCAAAAATACGCTATTCTTAGCCGTCCCCAGGATGACACCGGGGTAGGTAGCAAAGTCTTTGCTGACCCATGACTTGTTCATCTTGGCTTCTTTTAAAAACAATGTAAGCAAGGGTTACTCCAAGCGGAGTCTCCCTTTTTTCCAAAAATTGGGCCACACAGACACCCACCCCATCAGTGGCAGCACTTGGGCCCTAGTTGCAAACAGGATGTTTTGATTTGCATCAAGCACCTTCCAAATCCACAAGCATTTACTCTCCCCAGGATGACACAGGGGTAGTAAATTCCTTCTGGATCCATGACTTGTTCATTTTGATGAACGTCAGTCTGTCCACATTGTCACTGGACAGACGCGTGCGCTTATCTGTCAGCACACACCCAGCAGCACTGAATACACGTTCAGAGACAACGCTGGCAGCTGGACACGACAAAATCTCCAAGGCGTAAGTTGCGAGCTCTGGCCATTTTTGTAGGTTTGAAGCCCAAAAGGAGCAAGGCTCCAGTTGCACAGTCATGGCATCGATGTTCATTTGGAGATACTCCTGTATCATCCTCTCCAGCCGTTGACTATGTGTCAGACTTGTTGTCTCTGGTGGCCTTGCAAAAGAGGGTCTAAAAAAATTATGAAAAGATTCCATAAAATTGCTGTTACCGGCACCAGAAAAGGTCCTACTGGTACGGGTAGACTGTTGAAGATGACGAGACCGTCCCATGTTTGTCAAGTTACAACTGGGAGATTCACTCCCTGCACCTGCACGGTTGTTTGGTGGAAAAGCCGAGCTAAGATCTAGTAACAGCTTCTGCTGATACTCCTGCATACGTGCGTCCCTTTCTATGGCTGGAATTATGTCACAAAATTTGGACTTGTACCGGGGATCTAATAGTGTGGCAATCCAGTAGTCATCATCACTTCTAATTTTGACAATACGACTGTCATGTTGGAGGTAGTGCAACAAAAAGGCACTCATGTGTCTTGCGCAGCCATGCGGACCAAGTCCATGCTGTGTTTGTGGCATAGAGGTGCTACCCGTTCTTTCTTCCTCTGACATCTGACCCCAACCTCTTTCAACTGAAATTTGACCAAGGTCTCCCTCATCCGCTGAGTCTTCCATGTCCATGGACAGTTCGTCCTCCATTTCTTCATGTTCTCCTGCACCTTGCTCAACATTTCGCCTGCTACTATGCGCCCTTGTCGATCCCTGTCCCCCATGGTCCCATGCCTGCTGCGTTGGTGATGATGAACGTCTGGACCTTCGTGATGTTGTTGTCCCTTGCGCATATGAATCCTCCTGTAGTTCCTCCCCTTCATGTTGTCCCACCCCCTGACTCCGAATAGTGTTTAGCGTGTGCTCCAGCATGTAAATGACTGGAATCGTCATGCTGATAATGGCATTGTCAGCGCTAAACATATTCGTCGCCATGTCGAAACTGTGCAGAAGGGTGCATAGGTCCTTGATCTGAGACCACTCCATCAGGGTGATCTGCCCCACCTCTGCATCTCGTTGGCCCAGGCTATACGTCATGACGTATTGCACCAGGGCTCTGCGGTGCTGCCACAGTCGCTGTAACATGTGGAGAGTTGAATTCCAGCGTGTCGCCACATCGCATTTCAGGCGATGAACCGGCAGGCCGAAAGACTTCTGGAGCGATGCAAGTCGCTCTGCTGCGGCGCTTGAACGGCGGAAGTGAGCTGACAGTTTTCGTGCCCTGTTCAGAAGGCCATCTAGGCCGGGATAGTGTGTTAAAAATTGCTGCACGACAAGGTTCAACACGTGAGCCATACAAGGTACGTGTGTCACCTTGCCCAGGCGAAGTGCCGCACCCAGGTTTGCAGCATTGTCGCACACGGCCTTACCAGGCTGCAGTTTGAGTGGAGACAACCATTTATTAAACTCGGACCGCAAAGCTGACCACAACTCCTCAGCTGTGTGACTCTTATTACCAAGACATGTCAAGCTAAAGACCGCCTGATGCCGTTGCGCTCTGCTGCCAGCATAGTAATGAGGGGTGCGTGATTCCTTCTGCGCAGTGAGAACGCTGGTGGCCTGACCAGGCAGGCTTGGGGCGGAGGTGGAGGACCCAGATGAGGTGGAGGATGCAGAAGCAGTGGCGGAACTTGGACAGACAGAGGATTGACACACAAGTCGTGGGGACGGCAAGACTTGTGCAGCAGACCCTTCACCATCTATCACCATAGTTACCCAGTGCCCAGTCAGCGACATGTAACGTCCCTGTCCATGCTTACTGGTCCAAGTATCGGTGGTGAAATGCACCCGTTCACACACAGAGTTTCTCAAGGAAGCGGTGATGTTGTGTGCGACATGCTGGTGTAGCGCGGGCACACCTTTCTTAGAGAAGTAGTGGCGACTAGGCATCTGGTACTGGGGCACAGCGACAGACATAAGGTCTCTAAAATCCTGTGTGTCCACTAGGCGGAAAGGCAGCATTTCGGTAGCCAACAGCTTACAGAGGGATAGAGTCAACCTCTTAGCTTTGTCATGGGTCGGAGGAAGTGGCCTTTTATTTGACCACATCTGAGGGACAGAGATCTGGCTGCTGTGTGTAGACGGTGTTGAGTAGGGTGTCCCTGGAAAAATGCAGGTTTGTGAGGAAAGTGCAGGCGGAGACATGATGTTGCCTTCATCCAACGTTGGTGCTATCGATGTCTGAGAGAGCTGTACACACTCACTTGTTTCCCCTTCCAAACCAACTGACGACCTTACAAGCAAACTGCCTGTTGCGGTTACAGTGGTGGAAGTTTTGCGTGGAAAAACAGGTGTGGCAGCTGTCCCCACAGTCCTAGAAGATGAAGAGCGCGCGGATGCAGTGGAAGGGGCGGGCGGTGGATGGTTCGCTCCGCTAGGCCGCATTGCAGCACGGTGAGCTTCCCACCGGGACTTATGATATTTATTCATGTGACGATTCATGGAAGAAGTTGTCAAACTGCTGAGCTTTTGACCTCTACTAAGAGAATCATGACAAATGTTACATATCACATGAGTTGGGCGATCTTTTTCGATGTGAAAAAAGGACCAGGCTAGGCAAGGCTTAGAGGCCATGCGACCTGTTGATCCACCCCGAATAATGCTCATAGGCAGAGTGGTGGCTGAGGATGCAGTTGTAGACGTGCTACCAGTGCTCCGACTCTGTCCAGGAAGGCGCAAGGTAACTTCGTCGTCGGTTGCATCCTCCTCCACCGCCTCTGTTGACCTCCTCGAGTGCCTGACTGGGGGTTGACAGTAGGTGGGATCTAGAACGTCATCATCAATTGTTGTGTTTGCACTCCCCTCCCCCTCAGACCGAGCCTCTTCTTGCCCTGACGGAATATTTAAGTTGTCATCCCAATCGGGTATCTGCGTCTCATCTTCATCAGTATGTTCCTCATTGTCTATAACCACAGGTGTTACAGTTTGTGACAAAGGGTCAACATTATGCTCAGAAACTTGGTCCTCACGGCCTGAATCTGAGTCACAAAGGTTCTGGGCATCACTGCAGACCATTTCCTGTTCTGTACTCACTGTAGCTTGGGAGCAGACCTCTGATTCCCAGGCTATAGTGTGACTGAACAGCTCTGCAGACTCAGCCATCTCAGTTCCACCATACTGTGCAGGGCTGATGGAGACTTCAGAGCTGGGAGAAATCAAGTGTGATTGGGATGACAACTCAGAGGACTGGTGTTTTTTGGATGCGGTACTTGAAGTGGCTGAGAGGGCACTTGTTGGACCACTTGAGATCCATTCAAGCATTTTCCTTTTTTGCCCATCATCTACCTTTCTTCCTGTTGTTCGTGTCCGTAAAAAAGGGAGCACATCGGATTGTCCACGGTAAGTAGTAGACATCTTACTTTTGCTGGTAGATGGTCTATCTTCAGCAGATGATAATGGAGCTTTGCCACCTTCCCCACGGACAAAACCTTTTTTGCCTTTTCCACCACGCCTCTTCCCCTTTCCACCAGCATCTGTCATTTTGCCACTCATGTTGATTGCGACAAGATTGTGGACTGAAAATGTGGTAGTAAAAATTGAGAGGTGGTGAAGATTGCAGTGGTGGTCTAGCTTTATTAACAGCAGAATAATAAAGAATAAATATCCCTGACAATGCAACTTAGTTATAATTAGTTGGAGTGTGCAACGCAGGCAGACGTGCTGCAAATGTCTTTGCACTAGTGGGACTATAGCAAAGTCCAATAGCCACGTATAGGATGCCACTAGGTACACTGAGTGTTTGCTAGTATAATGGCTTGGTTAGAATGAGTTGTAGTGTGCAACGCAGGCAGACGCGCTCTGCAAATGTCTTTGCACTAGTGGGACTATAGCAAAGTCCAATAGCCACGTATAGGATGCCACTAGGTACACTGAGTGTTTGCTAGTATAATGGCTTGGTTAGAATGAGTTGTAGTGTGCAACGCAGGCAGACGCGCTCTGCAAATGTCTTTGCACTAGTGGGACTATAGCAAAGTCCAATAGCCACGTATAGGATGCCACTAGGTACACTGAGTGTTTGCTAGTATAATGGCTTGGTTAGAATGAGTTGTAGTGTGCAACGCAGGCAGACGCGCTCTGCAAATGTCTTTGCACTAGTGGGACTATAGCAAAGTCCAATAGCCACGTATAGGATGCCACTAGGTACACTGAGTGTTTGCTAGTATAATGGCTTGGTTAGAATGAGTTGTAGTGTGCAACGCAGGCAGACGCGCTCTGCAAATGTCTTTGCACTAGTGGGACTATAGCAAAGTCCAATAGCCACGTATAGGATGCCACTAGGTACACTGAGTGTTTGCTAGTATAATGGCTTGGTTAGAATGAGTTGTAGTGTGCAACGCAGGCAGACGCGCTCTGCAAATGTCTTTGCACTAGTGGGACTATAGCAAAGTCCAATAGCCACGTATAGGATGCCACTAGGTACACTGAGTGTTTGCTAGTATAATGGCTTGGTTAGAATGAGTTGTAGTGTGCAACGCAGGCAGACGCGCTCTGCAAATGTCTTTGCACTAGTGGGACTATAGCAAAGTCCAATAGCCACGTATAGGATGCCACTAGGTACACTGAGTGTTTGCTAGTATAATGGCTTGGTTAGAATGAGTTGTAGTGTGCAACGCAGGCAGACGCGCTCTGCAAATGTCTTTGCACTAGTGGGACTATAGCAAAGTCCAATAGCCACGTATAGGATGCCACTAGGTACACTGAGTGTTTGCTAGTATAATGGCTTGGTTAGAATGAGTTGTAGTGTGCAACGCAGGCAGACGCGCTCTGCAAATGTCTTTGCACTAGTGGGACTATAGCAAAGTCCAATAGCCACGTATAGGATGCCACTAGGTACACTGAGTGTTTGCTAGTATAATGGCTTGGTTAGAATGAGTTGTAGTGTGCAACGCAGGCAGACGCGCTCTGCAAATGTCTTTGCACTAGTGGGACTATAGCAAAGTCCAATAGCCACGTATAGGATGCCACTAGGTACACTGAGTGTTTGCTAGTATAATGGCTTGGTTAGAATGAGTTGTAGTGTGCAACGCAGGCAGACGCGCTCTGCAAATGTCTTTGCACTAGTGGGACTATAGCAAAGTCCAATAGCCACGTATAGGATGCCACTAGGTACACTGAGTGTTTGCTAGTATAATGGCTTGGTTAGAATGAGTTGTAGTGTGCAACGCAGGCAGACGCGCTCTGCAAATGTCTTTGCACTAGTGGGACTATAGCAAAGTCCAATAGCCACGTATAGGATGCCACTAGGTACACTGAGTGTTTGCTAGTATAATGGCTTGGTTAGAATGAGTTGTAGTGTGCAACGCAGGCAGACGCGCTCTGCAAATGTCTTTGCACTAGTGGGACTATAGCAAAGTCCAATAGCCACGTATAGGATGCCACTAGGTACACTGAGTGTTTGCTAGTATAATGGCTTGGTTAGAATGAGTTGTAGTGTGCAACGCAGGCAGACGCGCTCTGCAAATGTCTTTGCACTAGTGGGACTATAGCAAAGTCCAATAGCCACGTATAGGATGCCACTAGGTACACTGAGTGTTTGCTAGTATAATGGCTTGGTTAGAATGAGTTGTAGTGTGCAACGCAGGCAGACGCGCTCTGCAAATGTCTTTGCACTAGTGGGACTATAGCAAAGTCCAATAGCCACGTATAGGATGCCACTAGGTACACTGAGTGTTTGCTAGTATAATGGCTTGGTTAGAATGAGTTGTAGTGTGCAATGCAGGCAGACGCGCTCTGCAAATGTCTTTGCACTAGTGGGACTATAGCAAAGTCCAATAGCCACGTATAGGATGCCACTAGGTACACTGAGTGTTTGCTAGTATAATGGCTTGGTTAGAATGAGTTGTAGTGTGCAACGCAGGCAGACGCGCTCTGCAAATGTCTTTGCACTAGTGGGACTATAGCAAAGTCCAATAGCCACGTATAGGATGCCACTAGGTACACTGAGTGTTTGCTAGTATAATGGCTTGGTTAGAATGAGTTGTAGTGTGCAACGCAGGCAGACGCGCTCTGCAAATGTCTTTGCAATAGTGGGACTATAGCAAAGTCCAATAGCCACGTATAGGATGCCACTAGGTACACTGAGTGTTTGCTAGTATAATGGCTTGGTTAGAATGAGTTGTAGTGTGCAACGCAGGCAGACGCGCTCTGCAAATGTCTTTGCACTAGTGGGACTATAGCAAAGTCCAATAGCCACGTATAGGATGCCACTAGGTACACTGAGTGTTTGCTAGTATAATGGCTTGGTTAGAATGAGTTGTAGTGTGCAACGCAGGCAGACGCGCTCTGCAAATGTCTTTGCACTAGTGGGACTATAGCAAAGTCCAATAGCCACGTATAGGATGCCACTAGGTACACTGAGTGTTTGCTAGTATAATGGCTTGGTTAGAATGAGTTGTAGTGTGCAACGCAGGCAGACGCGCTCTGAAAATGTCTTTGCACTAGTGGGACTATAGCAAAGTCCAATAGCCACGTATAGGATGCCACTAGGTACACTGAGTGTTTGCTAGTATAATGGCTTGGTTAGAATGAGTTGTAGTGTGCAACGCAGGCAGACGCGCTCTGCAAATGTCTTTGCACTAGTGGGACTATAGCAAAGTCCAATAGCCACGTATAGGATGCCACTAGGTACACTGAGTGTTTGCTAGTATAATGGCTTGGTTAGAATGAGTTGTAGTGTGCAACGCAGGCAGACGCGCTCTGCAAATGTCTTTGCACTAGTGGGACTATAGCAAAGTCCAATAGCCACGTATAGGATGCCACTAGGTACACTGAGTGTTTGCTAGTATAATGGCTTGGTTAGAATGAGTTGTAGTGTGCAATGCAGGCAGACGCGCTCTGCAAATGTCTTTGCACTAGTGGGACTATAGCAAAGTCCAATAGCCACGTATAGGATGCCACTAGGTACACTGAGTGTTTGCTAGTATAATGGCTTAGTTATCAGTTGGAGTGTGCAGAGGACAAGAGGGTACAGTGGCAGGATTGTGGTGCTCTGGGTAGAGGAATGGAAGACTGCCTTTCTATTCCCTCCTAATGGTGAAATGCAGGTAGGAAATCCCTGACCTGGGCTACACAGACGCTGTTGCTGTTTGCAGGACCTGTCACCTATGGCTCTCTGACCCTGCCGGTTGGAGCCCTTAAAAGGACTGCTATAAAGTGCTCTCCCTAAGCTGTCTAACGCTGTGTATGCAGCGCATACAGCTGTATCGGCTATAGGACTCAGGAAGACGGAGCTGCGACAGTGATGTCTGACACCAAAGACGCAGAAGGCAGATAATGGCGTCCGTGAAGAAAATGTCCGGTTTTATAATGCAGGGACATGTGACATGCAGATCCTATCACACATGCCGTTGCTTCTCTGGCTCAAAGTCCACTTAGCTGTGTGTGTGTCTGGGATTGGCTGACATGCTGGCCCGCCCCACAAGACGCGCGCGCTTAGGGAAGGAAGACAAGAAAAAAAAAAAAAAAAAATGGCGATCGCCATTATAGAAACAGCAGTGATCTGAAGGCGCTGTTCACGCACACTATACACTGAAATGTGATAATAGTTTGATTCACAGAGTGACTTACACTATTACAGCAGAAACCAAGCTATGATTTAGCTGTTTTTTGGCTGCTAGAACCGTTCTCGAACGTTTCTAGAACTACCGAGCTTTTGCAAAAAGCTCGAGTTCTAGTTCGATCTAGAACATGCCCCAAAATCACTCGAGCCGCGAACTGGAGAACCACGAACCACGAACCGCGCTCAACTCTAGCTAGCAGGTCCGACCAGGTTTGGGCAGCTAGGAGCCAGCAGGTCCAACCAGGTTTGGGCAGCTAGGAGCCAGCAGGTCCGCCCAGATTTGGGCAGCTAGGAGCTAGCAGGTCCGACCAGTTTCGGGCAGCTAAGAGCAAGCAGGTCCGACCAGGTTTGGGCAGCTAGGAGCCAGCATGTCCGACCAGGTTTGGGCAGCCAGGAGCCAGCAGGTCCGACCAGGTTTGGGCAGCTAGAAGGCTGCAGGTCCGAACAGGTTTGGGCAGCTAGGAGCTAGCAGGTCCGACCAGGTTTGGGCAGCTAGGAGCCAGCAGGTCCGACCAGATTTGGGCACTAGCTGCCAGCTGGTCCGATTAGGATTGGGCAGCTAGGAGCCAGCTGGTCCCACCAGGTTTGAGCAGCTCGGAGCCAGCAGGTCCGACCAGGTTTGGGCAGCTAGGAGCCAGCAGGTCCGACCAGGTTTGGGCAGCTAGGAGCCAGCAGGTCCGACCAGGTTTGGGCAGCTAGGAGCCAGCAGGTCCGACCAGGTTTAGGCAGCTAGGAGCCTTCAGGTCCGACCAGGTTTGGGCAGCTAGGAGCCAGCAGGTCCGACCAGGTTTGGGCAGCTAGGAGCCAGCAGGTCCGACCAGGTTTGGGCAGCTAGGAGCCAGCAGGTCCGACCAGGTTTGGGCAGCTAGGAGCCAGCAGGTCCGACCAGGTTTGGGCAGCTAGGAGTCAGAAGGTCCGACCAGGTTTGGGCAGCTAGGAGCCAGCAGGTCCGACCAGGTTTGGGCAGCTAGGAGCCAGCAGGTTCGACCAGGTTTGGGCAGCTAGGAGCCAGCAAGTCCGACCAGGTTTGGGCAGCTAGTAGCCAGCAGGTCCGACCAGGTTTGGGCAGCTAGGAGCCAGCAGGTCTGACCAGGTTTGGGCAGCTAGGAGCCAGCAGGTCCGACCAGATTTGGGCAGCCAGGAGCCAGCAGGTCCGATCAGGTTTGGGCAGGTAGGAGCCAGCAGGTCCGAAAAAGTTTGGGCAGTTAGGAGCCAGCAGGTCCGATCAGGTTTGGGCAGCCAGGAGCCAGCAGGTCCGTCCAGGTTTCGGCAGCTAGGAGCCAGCAGGTCCGACTAGGTTTGTGCAGCTAGGAACCAGCAGGTCCGACCTGGTTTGGGCAGCTAGAAGCCAGCAGGTCCGACCAGGTTTGGGCAGCTAGGAGCCAGCAGGTCCGACCAGGTTTAGGCAGCTAGGAGCCAGTAGTTCCAACTAGGTCTGGGCAGCTAGGAGCCAGCAGGTTCGACCAGCTTTGGGCAGCTAGGAGCCAGCAGGTCCGACCAGGTTTGGCCAGCTAGGAGCCAGCAGGGTCGACCAAGTTTGGGCAGCTAGGAGCCAGCAGGTTCGACCAGGTTTGGGCAGCCAGGAGCCAGCAAGTCCGACCAGGTATGGGCAGCTAGGAGACAGCAGGTCCGACCAGGTTTGGGCAGGTAGGAGGCAGCAGGTCCGACCAGGTTTGGGCAGCTAGTAGCCAGCAGGTCCAACCCGGTTTGGGCAGCTAGGAGCCAGGAGGGTCGACTAGGTTTGGGCAGCTAGGAGCCAGCAGGTCCGACCAGGTTTGGGCAGCTAGGAGCCAGCAGGTCAGTCCAAGTTTTGGCAGCTAGTAGCCAGCAGATCCGACCAGGTTTGGGCAGCTAGTAGCCAGCAGATCCGACCAGGTTTGGGCAGCTAGGAGAGAGCAGGTCCGACCAGGTTTGGGCAGCTAGTAGCCAACAGGTCCGACCAGGTTTGGGCAGCTAGGAGCCAGCAGGGTCGACCAAGTTTGGGCAGCCAGGAGCCAGCAAGTCCGACCAGGTTTGGGCAGCCAGGAGCCAGCAGGTCCGACCAGGTTTAGGCAGCCAGGAGCCAGCAGGTCCGTCCAGGTTTGGGCAGCCAGGAGCCAGCAGGTCCGACCAGGTTTGGGCAGCTAGTAGCCAGCATGTCCTACCGTGTTTGGGCAGCTGGTAGCCAGAAGATCCGACCAGGTTTGGGCAGCTAGTAGCCAGCAGGTCCGACCAGGTTTGAGCAGCTAGTAGCCCGCAGGTCCGACCAGGTTTGGGCAGCTAGGATCCAGCAGGTCCGACCAGGTTTGGGCAGCTAGGAGCCAGCAGGTCTGACCAGGTTTCGGTAGCTAGGAGCCAGCAGGTCCGACCAGGTTTTGGCAGCTAGGAGCCAGCAGGTCCGACTAGCTTTGGGCAGCTAGAAGCCAGCAGGTCCGACCAGGTTTGGGCAGCTAGGAGCCAGTAGGTCCAACCAGGTTTGGGCAGCTAGGAGCCAGCAGGTCCGAACAGGTTTGGGCAGGTAGGAGCCAGCAGGTTCGACCAGGTTTGGGCAGCTAGGAGCCAGCAGGTCCGACCTGGTTTGGGCAGCTAGGAGGCAGCAGGTCCGACCAGGTTTGGGCAGCTAGTAGCCAGCAGGTTCGACCAGGTTTGGGCAGCTAGGAGCCAGCAGGGTCGACCAGGTTTATAAAGGCAGCTAGGAGCCAGTAGGTCCGACCAGGTTTGGGCAGCCAGGAGCCAGCAAGTCCGACCAGGTTTGGGCAGCCAGGAGCCAGTAGGTCCGACCAGGTTTGGGCAGCCAGGAGCCAGCAGGTCCGACCAGGTTTGGGCAGCTAGGAGCCAGCAGCTCCGACCACATTTGGGCAGCCAGGAGCCAGCAGGTCCGACCAGGTTTGGGCAGCTAGGAGCCAGCAGGTCCGACCAGGTTTGGGCAGCTAGGAGGCAGCATGTCCGACCAGGTTTGGGCAGCTAGGAACCAGCAGGTCCGACCAGGCTTGGGCAGCTAGGAACCAGCAGGTCCGACCAGGTTTGGGCAGCTAGGAGCCAGCAGGTCTGACCAGGTTATGGCAGCCAGGAGCCAGCAGGGCCGACCAGGTTTGATCAGCTAGGAGCCAGCAGGTCCGACCAGGTTTGGCCAGCCAGGAGCCAGCAGGTCAGACCAGGTTTGGGCAGCCAGGAGCCAGCAGGTCCGACCAGGTTTGGCCAGCCAGGAGCCAGCAGGTCCGACCAGGTTTGGGCAGCCAGAAGCCAGCAGGTCAGACCAGGTTTGGGCAGCTAGGAGCCATCAGGTCCGACCAGATTTGGGCAGTTAGAAGCCAGCAGGTCCGACCAGGTTTGGGCAGCCAGGAGCCATCAGGTCCGACCAGGTTTGGCCAGCCAGGAGCCAGCAGGTCCGACCAGGTTTGGGCAGCTGGGAGCCAGCAGGTCCGACCAGGTTTGGGCAGCAAGGAGCCAGCAGGTGCGACCAGGTTTGGGCAGCTAGGAACCAGCAGGTCCAACCAGGTTTGGGCAGCTAGAAACCAGCAGGTCCGACCAAGTTTGGGCAGCTAGTAGCCAGCAGATCCAACCAGGTTTGGGCAGCTAGGAGCCAGCAGGTCCGACCAGGTTTGGGCAGCCAGGAGCCAGCAGGTCCGAACAGGTTTGGGCAGCCAGGAGCCAGCAGGTCCGACCAGGTTTGGGCAGCCAGGAGCCAGCAGGTCAGACCAGGTTTCGGCAGCTAGGAGCCATCAGGTCCGACCAGGTTTGGGCAGTTAGGAGCCAGCAGGTCCGACCAGTTTGGGCAGCCAGGAGCCAGCAGGTCCGACCAGGTTTGGGCAGCCAGGAGCCAGCAGGTCCGACCAGGTTTGGGCAGCTAGGAGCCAGCTGGTCCGACCAGGTTTGGGCAGCAAGGAGCCAGCAGGTCCGACCAGGCTTGGGCAGCTAGGAACCAGCAGGTCCGACCAGGTTTGGGCAGCTAGGAACCAGCAGGTCCGACCAGGATTGGGCAGCTAGGAGCCAGCAGGTCCGACCAGGTTTGGGCAGCTGGGAGCCAGCAGGTCCGACCAGGTTTGATCAGCTAGGAGCCAGCTGGTCCGACCAGGTTTGGGCAGTTAGGAGCCAGCAGGTCCAACCAGGTTTAGGCAGCCAGGAGCCAGCAGTCTGACCAGGTTTGGGCAGCCAGGAGCCAGCACGTCCGACCAGGTTTGGGCAGGTAGGAGCCAGCAGGTCCGACCAGGTTTGGGCAGCAAGGAGCCAGCAGGTCCGACCAGGTTTGGGCAGCTAGGAACCAGCAGGCCTGACCAGGTTTGAGCAGCTAGGAGCCAGCAGGTCCGTCCAGGTTTGGGCAGCTAGGAGCCAGCAGGTCCGACCAGGTTTGGGGAGCTAGGAGCCAGCAGGTTCGACCAGGTTTGGGCAGCAAGGAGCCAGCAGGTCCGACCAGGTTTGGGCAGCTAGGAGCCAGCAGGTCCGATCAGGTTTGGGCAGCTAGGAGCCAGCAGGTCCGACCAGGTTTGGGCACCTAGGAGCCAGCAGGTCCGACCAGGATTGGGCAGCTAGGAGCCAGCAGGTCCGACCAGGATTGGGCAGCTAGGAGCCACCAGGTCCGACCAGGTTTGGGCAGCTAGGAGCCAGCAGGTCCGATCAGGTTTGGGAAGCTAAGAGCCAGCAAGTCCGACCAGGTTTGGGCAGCTAGGAGCCAGCAGGTCCGATCAGGTTTGGGCAGCTAGGAGCCAGCAGGTCCGACCAGGTTTGGGCAGCTAGGAGCCAGCAGGTCCGACCAGGTTTGGGCAGCTAGGAGCCAGCAGGTTCGACCAGGTTTGGGCAGCTAGGAGCCAGCAGGTCCGATCAGGTTTGGCCAACTAGGAGCCAGCAGGTCCGAACAGGTTTGGGCAGCTAGGACCAGCAGGTCCGACCAGGTTTGGGCAACCAGGAGCCAGCAGGTCCGAACAGGTTTGGGCAGCTAGGACTAGCAGGTCCGAGCAGGTTTGGGCAGGCAGGAGCCAGCTGTTCCGACCAGGTTTGGGCAGCTAGGAGGCAGCAGGTCCGACCAGGTTTGGGCAGCTAGTAGCCAGCAGGTCCGACCCGGTTTGGGCAGCTAGGAGCCAGGAGGTTCGACCAGGTTTGGGCAGCTAGGAGCCAGCAGGTCCGACCAGGTTTGGGCAGCCAGGAGCCAGCAGGTCAGTCCAGGTTTCGGCAGCTAGTAGCCAGCAGATCCGTCCAGGTTTGGGCAGCTAGTAGCCAGCAGATCCGACCAGGTTTGGGCAGCTAGGAGAGAGCAGGTCCAACCAGGTTTGGGCAGCTAGGAGGCAGCAGGTCCGACCAGGTTTGGGCAGCTAGTAGCCAACAGGTCCGACCAGGTTTGGGCAGCTAGGAGCCAGCAGGGTCGACCAAGTTTGGGCAGCCAGGAGCCAGCAAGTCCAACCAGGTTTGGGCAGCCAGGAGCCAGCAGGTCCGACCAGGTTTGGGCAGCCAGGAGCCAGCAGGTCCGTCCAGGTTTGGGCAGCCAGGAGCCAGCTGGTCTGACCAGGTTTGGGCAGCTAGTAGCCAGCATGTCCTACCGTGTTTGGGCAGCTGGTAGCCAGAAGGTCCGACCAGGTTTGGGCAGCTAGTAGCCAGCAGGTCCGACCAGGTTTGAGCAGCTAGTAGCCTGCAGGTCCGACCAGGTTTGGGCAGCTAGGATCCAGCAGGTCCGACCAGGTTTGGGCAGCTAGGAGCCAGCAGGTCTGACCAGGTTTCGGTAGCTAGGAGCCAGCAGGTCCGACCAGGTTTTGGCAGCTAGGAGCCAGCAGGTCCGACTAGGTTTGGGCAGCTAGAAGCCAGCAGGTCCGACCAGGTTTGGGCAGCTAGGAGCCAGTAGGTCCAACCAGGTTTGGGCAGCTAGGAGCCAGCAGGTCCGAACAGGTTTGGGCAGGTAGGAGCCAGCAGGTTCGACCAGGTTTGGGCAGCTAGGAGCCAGCAGGTCCGACCAGGTTTGGGCAGCTAGGAGGCAGCAGGTCCGACCAGGTTTGGGCAGCTAGTAGCCAGCAGGTCCGACCAGGTTTGGGCAGCTAGGAGCCAGCAGTGTCGACCAGGTTTAGGCAGCTAGGAGCCAGTAGGTCCGACAAGGTTTGGGCAGCCAGGAGCCAGCAAGTCCGACCAGGTTTGGGCAGCCAGGAGCCAGTAGGTCCGACCAGGTTTGGGCAGCCAGGAGCCAGCAGGTCCGACCAGGTTTGGGCAGCTAGGAGCCAGCAGCTCCGACCACATTTGGGCAGCCAGGAGCCAGCAGGTCCGACCAGGTTTGGGCAGCTAGGAGCCAGCAGGTCCGACCAGGTTTGGGCAGCTAGGAGGCAGCATGTCCGACCAGGTTTGGGCAGCTAGGAACCAGCAGGTCCGACCAGGCTTGGGCAGCTAGGAACCAGCAGGTCCGACCAGGTTTGGGCAGCTAGGAGCCAGCAGGTCCGACCAGGTTATGGCAGCCAGGAGCCAGCAGGTCCGACCAGGTTTGATCAGCTAGGAGCCAGCAGGTCCGACCAGGTTTGGCCAGCCAGGAGCCAGCAGGTCAGACCAGGTTATGGCAGCCAGGAGCCAGCAGGTCCGACCAGGTTTGGCCAGCCAGGAGCCAGCAGGTCCGACCAGGTTTGGGCAGCCAGGAGCCAGCAGGTCAGACCAGGTTTGGGCAGCTAGGAGCCATCAGGTCCGACCAGATTTGGGCAGTTAGAAGCCAGCAGGTCCGACCAGGTTTGGGCAGCCAGGAGCCATCAGGTCCGACCAGGTTTGGCCAGCCAAGAGCCAGCAGGTCCGACCAGGTTTGGGCAGCTAGGAGCCAGCAGGTCCGACGAGGTTTTGGCAGCAAGGAGCCAGCAGGTGCGACCAGGTTTGGGCAGCTAGGAACCAGCAGGTCCAACCAGGTTTGGGCAGCTAGGAACCAGCAGGTCCGACCAAGTTTGGGCAGCTAGTAGCCAGCAGATCCGACCAGGTTTGGGCAGCTAGGAGCCAGCAGGTCCGACCAGGTTTGGGCAGCCAGGAGCCAGCAGGTCCGACCAGGTTTGGCCAGCCAGGAGCCAGCAGGTCCGACCAGGTTTGGGCAGCCAGGAGCCACCAGGTCAGACCAGGTTTGGGCAGCTAGGAGCCATCAGGTCCGACCAGGTTTGGGCAGCCAGGAGCCAGCAGGTCCATCCAGGTTTGGGCAGCTAGTAGCCAGCAGATCCGACCAGGTTTGGGCAGCTAGTAGCCAGCAGATCCAACCAGGTTTGGGCAGCAAGGAGCCAGCAGGTCCGACCAGGTTTGGGCAGCTAGGAGCCAGCAGGTCCCACCAGGTTTGGGCAGCTAGGAGCCAGCAGGTCCAACCAGGTTTGGGCAGCTAGGAGCTAGCAGGTCCGACCTGGTTTGCGCAGCTAGGAGCCAGCAGGTCCGACCAGGTGTGGGAAGCTAGGAACCAGCAGGTCCGACCAGGTTTGAACAGCTAGGAGCCAGCAGGTCCGAACAGGTTTGGGCAGCTAGGAGCCAGCAGGTCCGACCAGGTTTGGGCAGCTAGGAGCCAGCAGGTGCGACCAGATTTGGGCAGCTAGGAGGCAGCAGGTCCGACCAGGTTTGGGCAGCTAGGAGCCAGCAGGTCCGACCAGGTTTGGGCAGCCAGGAGCCAGCAGGTCCGACCAGGTTTGGGCAACTAGGAGCCAGCAGTTCCGACCAGGTTTGGGCAACTAGGAGCCAGCAGCTCCGACCAAGTTTGGGCAGCTAAGAGCTAGCAGGTCCGACCAGGTTTGGGCAGCCAGGAGTCAGCAGGTCCGGCAAGGTTTGGGGAGCTAGGAGCAAGCAGGGTCGACCAGGTTTGGGCAGCTAGGAGCAAGCGGGGTCAACCAGGTTTGGGCAGCTAGGAGCCAGCAGGTCTGACAAGGTTTGGGCAGCTAGTAGCCAGCAGGTCCAACCAGGCTTCGGCACCTAGGAGCCAGCAGGTTCAACCAGGTTTGGGCAGCTAGGAGCCAGCAGGTCCGACCAGGTTTGGACCGCTAGGAGCCAGCAATTCCGAATAGGTTTGAGCAGCTATGAGCCAGCAGGTCCGACCAGGTTTGAGCAGCTAGGAGCCAGCAGGTCTGTCCAGGTTTGGGCAGCTAGGAGCCAACAGGTCCGACCTGGTTTGGGGAGCTAGGAGCCAGCAGGTCCGTCCAGGTTTCGGCAGCTAGGAGCCAGCAGGTCCGACTAGGTTTGTGCAGCTAGGAGCCAGCAGGTCCGACCTGGTTTGTGCAGCTAGAAGCCAGCAGGTCCGACCAGGTTTGGGCAGCTAGGAGCCAGCAGGTCCGACCAGGTTTAGGCAGCTAGGAGCCAGTAGTTCCAACTAGGTCTGGGCAGCTAGGAGCCAGCAGGTTCGACCAGGTTTGGCCAGCCAGGAGCCAGCAGGTCCGACCAGGTTTGGGCAGCCAGGAGCCAGCAGGTCAGACCACGTTTGGGCAGCTAGGAGCCATCAGGTCCGACCAGATTTGGGCAGTTAGAAGCCAGCAGGTCCGACCAGGTTTGGGCAGCCAGGAGCCATCAGGTCCGACCAGGTTTGGCCAGCCAAGAGCCAGCAGGTCCGACCAGGTTTGGGCAGCTAGGAGCCAGCAGGTCCGACCAGGTTTGGGCAGCAAGGAGCCAGCAGGTGCGACCAGGTTTGGGCAGCTAGGAACCAGCAGGTCCAACCAGGTTTGGGCAGCTAGGAACCAGCAGGTCCGACCAAGTTTGGGCAGCTAGTAGCCAGCAGATCCGACCAGGTTTGGGCAGCTAGGAGCCAGCAGGTCCGACCAGGTTTGGGCAGCCAGGAGCCAGCAGGTCCGACCAGGTTTGGCCAGCCAGGAGCCAGCAGGTCCGACCAGGTTTGGGCAGCCAGGAGCCACCAGGTCAGACCAGGTTTGGGCAGCTAGGAGCCATCAGGTCCGACCAGGTTTGGGCAGCCAGGAGCCAGCAGGTCCATCCAGGTTTGGGCAGCTAGTAGCCAGCAGATCCGACCAGGTTTGGGCAGCTAGTAGCCAGCAGATCCAACCAGGTTTGGGCAGCAAGGAGCCAGCAGGTCCGACCAGGTTTGGGCAGCTAGGAGCCAGCAGGTCCCACCAGGTTTGGGCAGCTAGGAGCCAGCAGGTCCGACCAGGTTTGGGCAGCTAGGAGCTAGCAGGTCCGACCTGGTTTGCGCAGCTAGGAGCCAGCAGGTCCGACCAGGTGTGGGAAGCTAGGAACCAGCAGGTCCGACCAGGTTTGAGCAGCTAGGAGCCAGCAGGTCCGAACAGGTTTGGGCAGCTAGGAGCCAGCAGGTCCGACCAGGTTTGGGCAGCTAGGAGCCAGCAGGTGCGACCAGATTTGGGCAGCTAGGAGGCAGCAGGTCCGACCAGGTTTGGGCAGCTAGGAGCCAGCAGGTCCGACCAGGTTTGGGCAGCCAGGAGCCAGCAGGTCCGACCAGGTTTGGGCAACTAGGAGCCAGCAGTTCCGACCAGGTTTGGGCAACTAGGAGCCAGCAGCTCCGACCAAGTTTGGGCAGCTAAGAGCTAGCAGGTCCGACCAGGTTTGGGCAGCCAGGAGTCAGCAGGTCCGGCAAGGTTTGGGGAGCTAGGAGCAAGCAGGGTCGACCAGGTTTGGGCAGCTAGGAGCAAGCGGGGTCAACCAGGTTTGGGCAGCTAGGAGCCAGCAGGTCTGACAAGGTTTGGGCAGCTAGTAGCCAGCAGGTCCAACCAGGCTTCGGCACCTAGGAGCCAGCAGGTTCAACCAGGTTTGGGCAGCTAGGAGCCAGCAGGTCCGACCAGGTTTGGACCGCTAGGAGCCAGCAATTCCGAATAGGTTTGAGCAGCTATGAGCCAGCAGGTCCGACCAGGTTTGAGCAGCTAGGAGCCAGCAGGTCTGTCCAGGTTTGGGCAGCTAGGAGCCAACAGGTCCGACCTGGTTTGGGGAGCTAGGAGCCAGCAGGTCCGTCCAGGTTTCGGCAGCTAGGAGCCAGCAGGTCCGACTAGGTTTGTGCAGCTAGGAGCCAGCAGGTCCGACCTGGTTTGTGCAGCTAGAAGCCAGCAGGTCCGACCAGGTTTGGGCAGCTAGGAGCCAGCAGGTCCGACCAGGTTTAGGCAGCTAGGAGCCAGTAGTTCCAACTAGGTCTGGGCAGCTAGGAGCCAGCAGGTTCGACCAGCTTTGGGCAGCTAGGAGCCAGCAGGTCCAACCAGGTTTGGCCAGCTAGGAGCCAGCAGGGTCGACCAAGTTTGGGCAGCTAGGAGCCAGCAGGTTCGACCAGGTTTGGGCAGCCAGGAGCCAGCAAGTCCGACCAGGTTTGGGCAGCTAGGAGCCAGCAGGTCCGACCAGGTTTGGGCAGCTAGGAGCCAGCAGGTCCGACCAGGTTTGGGCAGCTAGGAGACAGCAGGTCCGAACAGGTTTGGGCAGCTAGGAGCCAGCAGGTCCGACCAGGTTTGGGCAGCTAGGATCCAGCAGGTCCGACCAAGTTTGGGCAGCTAGGAGCCAGCAGGTCTGACCAGGTTTGGGCAGCTAGGAGCCAGCAGGTCCGACCAGGTTTGGGCAGCTAGGAGCCAGTAGGTCCGACCAGGTTTGGGCAGTTAGGAGCAAGCAGGGTCGACCAGGTTTGGGCAGCTAGGAGCCAGCAGGTCTGACCAGGTTTGGGCAGCTAGGAGCCAGCAGGTCCGACCAGGTTTGGGCAGTTAGGATCGAGCAGGTCCGACCAGGTTTGGGCAGTTAGGAGCAAGCAGGGTCGACAAGGTTTGAGCAGCTAGGAGCCAGCAGGTCTGACCAGGTTTCGGCAGCTAGTAGCCAGCAGGTCCAACCAGGTTTGGGAAGCTAGGAGCCAGCAGGTCCGACCAGGTTTGGGCAGCTAGGAGCCAGCAGGTCCGATTAGGTTTGGGCAGCTAGGAGCCAGCAGGTCTGACCACGTTTGAGCAGCTAGGAGCCAGCAGGTCCGTCCAGGTTTGGGCAGCTAGGAGCCAGCAGGTCCGACAAGGTTTGGGCAGCTAGGAGCCAAAAGGTCCGACCAGGTTTGGGCAGCTAGGAGCCAGCAGGTCCGCCCAGGTTTGGGCAGCTAGGAGCTAGCAGGTCCGTCCAGTTTCGGGCAGCTAAGAGCAAGCAGGTCCGACCAGGTTTGGGCAGCTAGGAGCCAGCATGTCCGACCAGGTTTGGGCAGCCAGGAGCCAGCAGGTCCGACCAGTTTGGGCAGCTAGAAGGCTGCAGGTCCGAACAGGTTTGGGCAGCTAGAAGGCTGCAGGTCCGAACAGGTTTGGGCAGCTAGGAGCTAGCAGTTCCGACCAGGTTTGGGCAGCTAAGAGCCAGCAGGTCCGACCAGATTTGGGCACTAGCTGCCAGCTGGTCCGATTAGGATTGGGCAGCTAGGAGCCGGCTGGTCCCACCAGGTTTGAGCAGCTCGGAGCCAGCAGGTCCGACCAGGTTTGGGCAGCTAGGAGCCAGCAGGTCCGACCAGGTTTGGGCAGCTAGGAGCCAGCAGGTCCGACCAGGTTTGGGCAGCTAGGAGCCAGCAGGTCCGACCAGGTTTGGGCAGCTAGGAGTTTTCAGGTCCGACCAGGTTTGGGCAGCTAGGAGCCAGCAGGTCCGACCAGGTTTGGGCAGCTAGGAGCCAGCAGGTCCGACCAGGTTTGGGCAGCTAGGAGCCAGCAGGTCCGACCAGGTTTGGGCAGCTAGGAGCCAGCAGGTCCGACCAGGTTTGGGCAGCTAGGAGTCAGAAGGTCCGACCAGGTTTGGGCAGCTAGGAGCCAGCAGGTCCGACCAGGTTTGGGCAGCTAGGAGCCAGCAGGTTCGACCAGGTTTGGGCAGCTAGGAGCCAGCAGGTCCGACCAGGTTTGGGCAGCTAGTAGCCAGCAGGTCCGACCAGGTTTGGGCAGCTAGGAGCCAGCAGGTCTGACCAGGTTTGGGCAGCTAGGAGCCAGCAGGTCCGACCAGATTTGGGCAGCCAGGAGCCAGCAGGTCCGATCAGGTTTGGGCAGGTAGGAGCGAGCAGGTCCGAAAAAGTTTGGGCAGTTAGGAGCCAGCAGGTCCGATCAGGTTTGGGCAGCCAGGAGCCAGCAGGTCCGTCCAGGTTTCGGCAGCTAGGAGCCAGCAGGTCCGACTAGGTTTGTGCAGCTAGGAGCCAGCAGGTCCGACCTGGTTTGGGCAGCTAGGAGCCAGCAGGTCCGACCTGGTTTGGGCAGCTAGGAGCCAGCAGGTCCGACCAGGTTTAGGCAGCTATGAGCCAGTAGTTCCAACTAGGTCTGGGTAGCTAGGAGCCAGCAGGTTCGACCAGCTTTGGGCAGCTAGGAGCCAGCAGGTCCGACCAGGTTTGGGCAGCTAGGAGCCAGCAGGGTTGACCAAGTTTGGGCAGCTAGGAGCCAGCAGGTTCGACCAGGTTTGGGCAGCCAGGAGCCAGCAAGTCCGACCAGGTATGGGCAGCTAGGAGCCAGCAGGTCCGACCAGGTTTGGGCAGCTAGGAGGCAGCAGGTCTGACCAGGTTTGGGCAGCTAGTAGCCAGCAGGTCCGACCCGGTTTGGGCAGCTAGGAGCCAGGAGGTTCGACCAGGTTTGGGCAGCTAGGAGCCAGCAGGTCCGACCAGGTTTGGGCAGCCAGGAGCCAGCAGGTCAGTCCAGGTTTCGGCAGCTAGTAGCCAGCAGATCCGTCCAGGTTTGGGCAGCTAGTAGCCAGCAGATCTGACCAGGTTTGGGCAGCTAGGAGAGAGCAGGTCCAACCAGGTTTGGGCAGCTAGGAGGCAGCAGGTCCGACCAGGTTTGGGCAGCTAGTAGCCAACAGGTCCGACCAGGTTTGGGCAGCTAAGAGCCAGCAGGGTCGACCAAGTTTGGGCAGCCAGGAGCCAGCAAGTCCGACCAGGTTTGGGCAGCCAGGAGCCAGCAGGTCCGACCAGGTTTGGGCAGCCAGGAGCCAGCAGGTCCGTCCAGGTTTGGGCAGCCAGGAGCCAGCTGGTCTGACCAGGTTTGGGCAGCTAGTAGCCAGCATGTCCTACCGTGTTTGGGCAGCTGGTAGCCAGAAGGTCCGACCAGGTTTGGGCAGCTAGTAGCCAGCAGGTCCGACCAGGTTTGAGCAGCTAGTAGCCCGCAGGTCCGACCAGGTTTGGGCAGCTAGGATCCAGCAGGTCCGACCAGGTTTGGGCAGCTAGGAGCCAGCAGGTCTGACCAGGTTTCGGTAGCAAGGAGCCAGCAGGTCCGACCAGGTTTTGGCAGCTAGGAGCCAGCAGGTCCGACTAGGTTTGGGCAGCTAGAAGCCAGCAGGTCCGACCAGGTTTAGGCAGCTAGGAGCCAGTAGGTCCAACCAGGTTTGGGCAGCTAGGAGCCAGCAGGTCCGAACAGGTTTGGGCAGGTAGGAGCCAGCAGGTTCGACCAGGTTTGGGCAGCTAGGAGCCAGCAGGTCCGACCAGGTTTGGGCAGCTAGGAGGCAGCAGGTCCGACCAGGTTTGGGCAGCTAGTAGCCAGCAGGTCCGACCAGGTTTGGGCAGCTAGGAGCCAGCAGTGTCGACCAGGTTTAGGCAGCTAGGAGCCAGTAGGTCCGACAAGGTTTGGGCAGCCAGGAGCCAGCAAGTCCGACCAGGTTTGGGCAGCCAGGAGCCAGTAGGTCCGACCAGGTTTGGGCAGCCAGGAGCCAGCAGGTCCGACCAGGTTTGGGCAGCTAGGAGCCAGCAGCTCCGACCACATTTGGGCAGCCAGGAGCCAGCAGGTCCGACCAGGTTTGGGCAGCTAGGAGCCAGCAGGTCCGACCAGGTTTGGGCAGCTAGGAGGCAGCATGTCCGACCAGGTTTGGGCAGCTAGGAACCAGCAGGTCCGACCAGGCTTGGGCAGCTAGGAACCAGCAGGTCCGACCAGGTTTGGGCAGCTAGGAGCCAGCAGGTCCGACCAGGTTATGGCAGCCAGGAGCCAGCAGGTCCGACCAGGTTTGATCAGCTAGGAGCCAGCAGGTCCGACCAGGTTTGGCCAGCCAGGAGCCAGCAGGTCAGACCAGGTTATGGCAGCCAGGAGCCAGCAGGTCCGACCAGGTTTGGCCAGCCAGGAGCCAGCAGGTCCGACCAGGTTTGGGCAGCCAGGAGCCAGCAGGTCAGACCAGGTTTGGGCAGCTAGGAGCCATCAGGTCCGACCAGATTTGGGCAGTTAGAAGTCAGCAGGTCCGACCAGGTTTGGGCAGCCAGGAGCCATCAGGTCCGACCAGGTTTGGCCAGCCAGGAGCCAGCAGGTCCGACCAGGTTTGGGCAGCTAGGAGCCAGCAGGTCCGACCAGGTTTGGGCAGCAAGGAGCCAGCAGGTGCGACCAGGTTTGGGCAGCTAGGAACCAGCAGATCCAACCAGGTTTGGGCAGCTAGGAACCAGCAGGTCCGACCAAGTTTGGGCAGCTAGTAGCCAGCAGATCCGACCAGGTTTGGGCAGCTAGGAGCCAGCAGGTCCGACCAGGTTTGGGCAGCCAGGAGCCAGCAGGTCCGACCAGGTTTGGCCAGCCAGGAGCCAGCAGGTCCGACCAGGTTTGGGCAGCCAGGAGCCACCAGGTCAGACCAGGTTTGGGCAGCTAGGAGCCATCAGGTCCGACCAGGTTTGGGCAGCCAGGAGCCAGCAGGTCCATCCAGGTTTGGGCAGCTAGTAGCCAGCAGATCCGACCAGGTTTGGGCAGCTAGTAGCCAGCAGATCCAACCAGGTTTGGGCAGCAAGGAGCCAGCAGGTCCGACCAGGTTTGGGCAGCTAGGAGCCAGCAGGTCCCACCAGGTTTGGGCAGCTAGGAGCCAGCAGGTCCGACCAGGTTTGGGCAGCTAGGAGCTAGCAGGTCCGACCTGGTTTGCGCAGCTAGGAGCCAGCAGGTCCGACCAGGTGTGGGAAGCTAGGAACCAGCAGGTCCGACCAGGTTTGAGCAGCTAGGAGCCAGCAGGTCCGAACAGGTTTGGGCAGCTAGGAGCCAGCAGGTCCGACCAGGTTTGGGCAGCTAGGAGCCAGCAGGTGCGACCAGATTTGGGCAGCTAGGAGGCAGCAGGTCCGACCAGGTTTGGGCAGCTAGGAGCCAGCAGGTCCGACCAGGTTTGGGCAGCCAGGAGCCAGCAGGTCCGACCAGGTTTGGGCAACTAGGAGCCAGCAGTTCCGACCAGGTTTGGGCAACTAGGAGCCAGCAGCTCCGACCAAGTTTGGGCAGCTAAGAGCTAGCAGGTCCGACCAGGTTTGGGCAGCCAGGAGCCAGCAGGTCTGACAAGGTTTGGGCAGCTAGTAGCCAGCAGGTCCAACCAGGCTTCGGCACCTAGGAGCCAGCAGGTTCAACCAGGTTTGGGCAGCTAGGAGCCAGCAGGTCCGACCAGGTTTGGACCGCTAGGAGCCAGCAATTCCGAATAGGTTTGAGCAGCTATGAGCCAGCAGGTCCGACCAGGTTTGAGCAGCTAGGAGCCAGCAGGTCTGTCCAGGTTTGGGCAGCTAGGAGCCAACAGGTCCGACCTGGTTTGGGGAGCTAGGAGCCAGCAGGTCCGTCCAGGTTTCGGCAGCTAGGAGCCAGCAGGTCCGACTAGGTTTGTGCAGCTAGGAGCCAGCAGGTCCGACCTGGTTTGTGCAGCTAGAAGCCAGCAGGTCCGACCAGGTTTGGGCAGCTAGGAGCCAGCAGGTCCGACCAGGTTTAGGCAGCTAGGAGCCAGTAGTTCCAACTAGGTCTGGGCAGCTAGGAGCCAGCAGGTTCGACCAGCTTTGGGCAGCTAGGAGCCAGCAGGTCCGACCAGGTTTGGCCAGCTAGGAGCCAGCAGGGTCGACCAAGTTTGGGCAGCTAGGAGCCAGCAGGTTCGACCAGGTTTGGGCAGCCAGGAGCCAGCAAGTCCGACCAGGTTTGGGCAGCTAGGAGCCAGCAGGTCCGATTAGGTTTGGGCAGCTAGGAGCCAGCAGGTCCGACCAGGTTTGGGCAGCTAGTAGCCAGCAGGTCCGACCTGGTTTGGGCAGCTAGGAGCCAGGAGGGTCGACCAGGTTTGGGCAGCTAGGAGCCAGCAGGTCCGACCAGGTTTGGGCAGCCAGGAGCCAGTAGGTCAGTCCAGGTTTGGGCAGCTAGTAGCCAGCAGATCTGACCAGGTTTGGGCAGCTAGTAGCCAGCAGATCCGACCAGGTTTGGGCAGCTAGGAGAGAGCAGGTCCGACCAGGTTTGCGCAGCTAGGCGGCAGCAGGTCCGACCAGGTTTGGGCAGCTAGTAGCCAACAGGTCCAACCAGGTTTGGGCAGCTAGGAGCCAGCAGGGTCGACCAAGTTTGGGCAGCCAGGAGCCAGCAAGTCCGACCAGGTTTGGGCAGCCAGGAGCCAGCAGGTCCGACCAGGTTTGGGTAGCCAGGAGCCAGCAGGTCCGTCAAGGTTTGGGCAGCCAGGAGCCAGCAGGTCCGACCAGGTTTGGGCAGCTAGTAGCCAGCATGTCCTACCGTGTTTGGGCAGCTGGTAGCCAGAAGGTCCGACCAGGTTTGGGCAGCTAGTAGCCAGCAGGTCCGACCAGGTTTGAGCAGCTAGTAGCCCGCAGGTCCGACCAGGTTTGAGCAGCTAGGATCCAGCAGGTCCGACCAGGTTTGGGCAGCTAGGAGCCAGCAGGTCTGACCAGGTTTCGGTAGCTAGGAGCCAGCAAGTCCGACCAGTTTTTGGCAGCTAGGAGCCAGCAGGTCCAACTAGGTTTGGGCAGCTAGAAGCCAGCAGGTCCGACCAGGTTTGGGCAGCTAGGAGTCAGTAGGTCCAACCAGGTTTGGGCAGCTAGGAGCCAGCAGGTCCGAACAGGTTTGGGCAGGTAGGAGCCAGCAGGTTCGACCAGGTTTGGGCAGCTAGGAGCCAGCAGGTCCGACCAGGTTTGGGCAGCTAGGAGGCAGCAGGTCTGACCAGGTTTGGGCAGCTAGTAGCCAGCAGGTCCGACCAGGTTTGGGCAGCTAGGAGCCAGCAGGGTCGACCAGGTTAAGGCAGCTAGGAGCCAGTAGGTCCGACCAGGTTTGGGCAGCCAGGAGCCAGCAAGTCCGACCAGGTTTGGGCAGCCAGGAGCCAGTAGGTCCGACCAGGTTTGGGCAGCTAGGAGCCAGCAGGTCCGACCAGGTTTGGGCAGCTAGGAGCCAGCAGGTCCGACCAGGTTTGGGCAGCTAGGAGCCAGCAGGTCCGACCAGGTTTGGGCAGCTAGGAGCCAGCAGGTCCGACCAGGTTTGATCAGCTAGGATCCAGCAGGTCCGACCAGGTTTGGGCAGCTGGGAGCCAGCAGGTCCGACCAGGTTTGGTCAGCTAGGAGCCAGCAGGTCCGACCAGGTTTGGGAAGCTTGGAGCCAGCAGAGCCGACCACCTGGGTGAGGAGCTGTGCTTTACCACCTCCAAAGAATGTGGAATTGTGCATTATGTGGAGATATTGGACCGCACATGGCCCCTATCATGTTCTAGCACAGGGGCCTCTCCTGCCTATGTCCGCTTCTGCCGTTCAGTTGTACAGCAATATGCAGCAGGACAGACGAGATCCAGGGAAATATCCGATCGCCAGAAATGGGGTCAGGAAGGAATTTTTTTCCTCCCTGAGGTAGAACTCTCCGGGGGGTTTCTTTGCCTTCCTCTGGATCTTTAGGTCCGGTGGCTTTCATCAGGTCCGCAATGTCCGCAGCAAGTTCTGTGGTCTCCTTCGGGGCCGGAACTGAGAGTCACTGTGACCCTTGTGTAATTTTTTAAAGGGCCAGTAATATTTTCATTACAATGTTGCTTATTGCTATTCCAATAAAATTAGAAAAAATTACAGATAATATATTGTGTTGTGTGTTTTATTTGTCTACACTTCACCCTACACACTGACAATCGCTCAATAGTCCAGAACTAGAACCCTACATGATTTCTCTTTCATCGCCCCCATAAAGTGTGATGGCAACAAAAGTGCCCCACAAACACTCTATGGTACCCCCACAGGGAATTCCTCCACACGCCCAGTATAATGACGCTCATCTATCCGGCAAACTATGGTGACCCGAATACAGTATGATCCCCCAACTGTGCCCCCAAAAAGCCCTCCATGCAGTATACTGGGCTTACATACAATATAATGGCCCCCAACACAGTGTCATGCAACGAGCATATTCAGACCATTCGAGGTCTAAAGCACAACAGAAAAAACACCACAGACAGGGGGGGACACAATAACAATGGTGGTCCCTTTCACTAGTGAGATGGTAGATGGACACCTCCTAACCTCACCTGAGTTGTCCCTGTTCTCCTAACCTGTCCCTATTCTGTTTTCACAACGGTCGCTGAGCAGCACCCTGGGTCCCTGAGAAACGCTATAGAGGCCCTGGCTAGTGAGAGGCGGGTGAGGTTCACTAGACCCACCACTGCACTAAAGAGACAAGAGGGTATAAGAATCAACCAAAAATGGAGAGGATACGAATTCAGGACAATCCGTAGCAGCTTCGTCCAAGGCGGCTTTCCTACAAATGATTTGTATAGTCAGCAAAGCTTTCTGGGATACCTGGCTATTTAAGCACAAGGGGGTGTGACTACAAAGCAGGTGCAGCTGACCTCAACTGCAGAAGAGCTAAAAACAGAAAAACTGGCATTAACTACTTCAGTGCCAAAGGAAACAACATTTAAATGCAGAGCCCTGGATAGAGATGAGGGGTTCCAATCCTCTAACTGCCACTAGTCTCAAAAAACAAGGAGACCACCATGACAGTACCCCCCCTCCCCCTTTAACGAGAGAACTCTGGACTCTCATGACTGGTAACATCGTCCACCTAAAATGTAAACTGGTCCCTCCAGTTACCAGTAGGCGGCAACACACACTTCCGGAGCAAAAACCTGTGGACTACGTCATGGGTGGTAAGTGCTGGTGTGGCACCCCAGTGGTCATGGGAGCTCCAGTGGCGTTGTTCCCCTCACCGGGGGCAATGCTATGCCTGGGAGCAGTGGGGAAAATCTCCTTGTCAGGTACATCACATACAACATCTCCTACTCCAGGCCAGCAGGGGGAGCTCTAACCTGTTTTGAATGGAGCCTATCTGTACATGCTGACCTGAGGGAAGGGTTAGAGAGGAACAGGAAGGGAGTGAGTCAGAACAGTAGTAACCAGGAAAGAGACCGCTTGCTGTTGAGAGCTGTCTGTGAGCTTTCCAGGTCCGAGCGCATCGATCAGGATACCGGGGTCCTCAGCTGTCAGGTACTAAAGACCCAGCAGCAAATCCCGGAGGACAGGAGATTTCAGATCTCCTGGTCAACCTACCTAGATACTCCCACGGTGAAGCAGTAAAATAGAGCCCGAGGCTGCAGGAACACAGGCAGGCCCAACACCCGACTCGCACTGCCTGCTACAAGGGACAAGGTAGTTAACTAAGAAGAGCAGGTACGCCGTGCTGCTTCAGGCCACGATAACTCTGTGGCGCCCTGGACTATCCAGGTAGCCACAGACAAAACACACACACACCCCCACACCCCCAGACAGTCACATTAGCCAGACACAAAACCCTTGTTGCCTCCCTCCAGGGTCTGATGTCCACACCAGGTGGGGCGGAGCCGGGCGGTTGGCCCCGCCCACCGAGGAGTTCACAGGCCTGGAGGCGGGAAAAGAGACAGATTAGTCTTGGAGGTGAAAGTGAGAGGAGTGAACACTTGGAGTGTCTGGGTTTGTGGCCCAGGCACTGACAGCAAGGTTGGCAGACGGTGGTGGCCGTCTGCAGGAGTGGTGGATCAACGCGGAACCGTAGGACCGGGGTCGGGCGGTGGCCCGCCGGTACCGACCTGGGAGCAAAGTGAAGCTAGCACATACAGGCAGGGCCTTCGGACCCCGACTAGGCTTGGAGCCGCCGACAAAGGTCAAATCGAATAGTGACCGGAACCCCAGGGGTTTCCTAAAAACCAAAGACCCGTTAGAAGGCAACCGTCCGCACTGTGAGGGTATACAGCCACCGCCACAAGCTAGAGACCCAAGGGCCAGCGCCTGCGGGCAAAACGGGCTCCTCTGGAATCCATACACCATGGAGCGGACTACCGTTGGGAACCCATCATAGTCAAGACAGTACACAAAGGTGCAGGGAAAGACAGCCACCATCACCTGTTCGGGGAGAGACACTGCAGCCGGCTGCGGGACCCGTCCATTCAGCCGTTTGGTTTACCGGAGACTTTGTGACTTTCTGTCTGAGTGAGTACACCCGTGCCATCCGGCACCGCGCCGCGCTGTCCCTGCAACCCTGCACCTCTCCAGCCCTGCCACCTCGTCACACCACCGGGTCCCGGGACCACCGACCCCTACCCACGGAGGGGGAAAACAACATTCCAGCTGCTCCCTACCATCGCTCCCGGGATCCCCGTCACCAGCAGCGGTGGTGCCCATCTTCACCACAAACCGTGGGTGGCGTCATGGACTAAATTCCCCAAACAAACCACCCCCTTTTCACTCACGGGCGAGAAGCGCCGCACGAGTCCCCGGATCCGGCCCACCGCTCGAGCCACCGAGCAACAGCAGCAGCAGCGCCGGACCCGAGCGTTAGCGAGCGCAGTGCCCCGCCGCCCGCGACAACCCTCACATCATGCGCATAAAGGAAGGCCTACAACACACCTGCAAAAGGGAGATTCGTCAGTGCTTCCAGGCTGACTGGACCGCTGTAATCCGGGACATTAACCAGAGACCAGTAAAGGTAAAAGGAAATGACTCGCCCACCCCAGGGCTATGGGACACCCGGTGCCGGGCCGGACTAGTCCGGTGGTAGTCAGTGGTGGCTGGGCCCGGCTCCGTGGCCCTGGTGGGTGTCAGTAGAATATGTGGCTGATGACTTTAAGTTTGTGTTCGTGACGCCACCTGTGGTATGCGGCTATTAAGCCGCCGCTGCTGTGTGAGGCCTCCGGGGTGATGTTATAGCAGCAATGGTGGTACTGCTCCCCACAGGTGGAGCGGTGCCCCGGGACACAGTTTGTGCTTGTGGAAGTCTATGGTGTTGTGTGGATAACACGGTGCAGGGCCGACAAGCAATGAAAGAAACAGGCACAAACAGTAGTCTCTTTACCTTCTCCTCTTTTACTCGGCAGAAGTTTAGTCCAGGGAGACCGTCACAGATGGTAAAGATGATCCGGCCGGCCTGGAAGTGCCTGGGGTGATCTTTGGCCAGTTGAGTATGAGGCCTACTCCTTAATCTTTCTTTGCTGTTTTAGGACACTGCACTTTGGGTTAGCAATTGCCCTCCTGCTGCTGGGACTGGTGGTTCGTCCCTTTTTCTGTGGGGTAGACTGCGCAGGCCCTCTCTGGTGCTTCTCTGCTGGAGTCCACACCGGGCCCTTGGGATGCAGCTGTACCCTCAGTTTACTTTCTGGGCCAGGGGGCTTGCAGCTCTCCTGCCCTCCGGATTCAGCTACCAGGGATGGATTTTATGCCCTGGCAACTACAGACTCTGATGTCCAAGTCTCTGCTGTGCCTCACTGCTCCCCTTGCTTCACTGGGCCAAGCTATCCCAGCTCTAGGCCCCAGTTTCACAAGGCAGCACTACTCTCCGTCTGTCCTCTTTCACTCCTGTCTCCAGACTAACTACCACTTCCTCCCTTCAGCCAGACTTAAGGAATGCTCCCTGAAGTTCCAGGTTCAGAGCTCCCTCTGCTGGCCGGAGGGAGAACTGTGTTGGGTGTTAACTTACTGGCCAATAGATCTCCCAATTACCTCCAGGCTCAGCAGTAACCCTTTGGGAGGGCAATGCTGTTGTGGCGACCAGGTCCTGGGGCGCCACACTCCCCCTTAGTTAAATTCAGTACTCCCGGACTGTAGAAACAAACATGACATGTTAGAACATTTCATCCCATTATGGGAGGCGCAAATACTTTAACGTTACAAACTTAAACATTACTATAAGAGTCCAGTGTGGCTCCCTGCCGGGTGTCCATTACACTGCTCCATGGTGGACCCGCCGCGATCAAACCCCCAACGTAGGCTCTGGGCGTGCGTCAGAGCATTGATGACCCCACTCTATGCACGCCGGACGGGTTTTTCTTCAGGGGTGTTGAGCACACTGGTGCTAACTATGAACAATTTAGGTGTTGGCCACCCATAGTCCAGTGGCCCAATTGTCCATTTTCGCAATCAAAGAAAAAGAAAAACATTTTGTACTCAACATTACAGACATTTTGCATAACTATGTACATTCTAATAAGTACTCCTTCTTTTTCCCTTATACAGTTGATTCTCTATACCTTGGAGGGGGTTGTCCCCGAGTGCTGCGTTGGGACCTGCGTAGCTCTGGTGTTTGCCCCTGACTACTTGGTGTGTCTTCTACCTCAGCACTACAGGTGGGCCTAACCCCGATAGGTAAGTGTGATGGTTGCCTATGTGGTCTAAGAGTCGCCAAGGGTATGACAGGTAAACCACTAACAGGGGGTTGATCCTCCTGTTCCACTGCTGGCGTGTCATCTCGTGTTGGAGCGGACGGTTCTTTAGGTGGATCCGGAATCTTTTCTGTTTCTGGCTCGACCAACTGCGGAAACGTCAAAACTGGTACCACTATGGCATTGTTTATTCGGGTCCAAGTTTTGGGGAATTTTCCAAGGATGGTTTGGATCATCTCCCCCTCTTTCTCTTGACTTTGGGGACTTCCTTGTACTTCTTCCATTTCTCTTTGGATTCTGCACCGTTCAGGGCACGCTTATACTGTGCGGGGGGCACAGGGCGGTATCTCTCTTTAATGGGATGATGATCACCCGTGGGGATTTGATGTTTAACCCCTTTCACTTGCCCAAAATCTAGGGGGTGTTTGCTGAAGACCCGCTCGTACTCCTGTACCACCCGGTAAACCCCATGCTTTTGGTGTGAGGGGGTGGAGTCGGTGCCCACATGTAATTTTTGACACCAGTCTTCCAGCTGCCCCTTGGAGCCATTGTCTTCCGCCTGGTCAGACGGGATCAAGGGTTCCACTGCTTTGATGGTATTGTTGCTGACAGTGTACAGTTTTGCTACAGTGGCGTACCGGGGCAATTTGGCCTCCTCCTCCCCACAATTCAGGACACGGACGGGCACTCTCCCCTTGCGGACGTCTGCTACCCCTCTGGCTACCAGGACTCCCGGCCTACTGTCTGAATACACCGGTTCTACCAAGGCATGGTAATCCTGACCCTTGAGGCCTATTGCTGCCCGACACCATATCAACATTTCACTTCTTGGGGGTATTGCAATGGGGAGGGGGTCACTTACCCTCACACTGCCAATTTCTCCTCCGGCCAGCTCTACCTGCTGCCTCCTCATCAGGGCTCTGATCTCCCTCTGTAAGGCACGCTGCTGCCCGGAGCTGGCGGTTTCAGACGCCTGTTGCAACAAAATTATCACTTCGGCAATACAATTTTCTATCACATTGGTACCAATGGTTAGCAGTGGTTCAGATTCTTTGCGATCAATATCTACAATTATCATCCCCTGACATGGCAATTCTACCCGCCCCACTTTAATGGTTACTTCTTTGTACCCAATTTGGGGTAAGGGCTGACCATTACTGGCCACAATTGTTAAATCATCATCTGGGCCATGGTCAATGTCTGAATCAGCCCAATATCTTTTGTACAGTTTGTAGGGGATGGTTGTTACCTGGGACCCCGTATCCAGGAGGGCATTCAAAGGGATCCCATCCAGCACAATAGGAAGGACCGGGCGTCCTCCCACATACTTGCTGCGGCTGGGGGTCGAGCCGGGCTTCCTCACACCTGGGGGTTGGCTCCTGGCCCCAGGCTCGGCCCATTTAAAGGACAGCGTCGTGCAATGTGGCCCGCCTGGCTGCAGCGGCGGCAGATCGGTTGTCCCGTTGAATCATACCGGTCTGTGTCTCTGCCTCGGGTCGGCGGAATCCTCCTCTGTCGCATCCAGGGGACGTCATCTGGGCTGGAGGCCAACTCGAGTCTTGCAGGCGATGGGGTCACATGTAGAGACTGCACGGTCTTGGCCAGGGCAGCTACAGTCTTGGTCAGCTCCTGGACCTGCTGTCTGAGCTCTGCAGTAGGGTCCTTATCCAGGGACTGCGCCTCAGCCCCTGCAGCGGCTCGTGTTGCAGGCACCACCCCGAGGTACGTGATAGCAAGAGGCCGGAGGGATACTGGGTCATTCGGTGTAGATTCTCTCAGTACCCGGATGGCCTGGTCCTTAAACTTTGCAAAGTCCAGAGCAGGGTTCTGCAGGACCATGATACGCAGCTGGGTCCTGTGGGCATCTGACAGGAGCCCCTCTATGAACTGCTCAGTTAGGAGTTTGTGTTCCTCACGTACACTCTCTGGGTCCACCTGTTTAACTGCTGTCAGGGCCTCCTGCAAGTTTAAGGCATAGTCCCTTATGCTGTCTGTGGCCCGTTGCTTGCACCCAAAGAATCTCATCTTTATCTCTGCTGCGGTGCGGGTGTCAAAAGTACTCTTTAGCTTGGCCAGTATCTGGGTTACTGTCCCTTTATCTGTATCAGGCCAGGACTTCACTTCACGCTGGGCTGCGCCGGCTAGCTGCCCCATTAATATGCCCACCTTCTGGCTCTCAGTCAGCGGATACACCCGGAACAAGCTGTGCAGGCTTTCTCTGAAGTCGCTCAAGGTATGGGACTCCCCGGAGTACTGCGGCAGCCATTCTGCTCCCGGGATGTACGGCATTGTGATCGGCATTACCGGCGCTGCAGCGGGGGCTGGGGCGACGGCGACTGGGATTGCTTCGGCTGGTGCTGCGGCGTCTCGGGCTATGGCAGCCACCTGCTCTCCCTCTGAGTCGGACATCTTCTTCCCCCTTAGTGAACCTTACCAGGCTCCGTTCACTTTTCAAATTTCCTTCTGGGTCGCGCGGGGTTAACAGCGCTCTGCTCTGATGGCGCGCTCCCTTCGCGCTCTTTGTCAGGCACGCCCCCCTTCTTCCTGCGCTCAGCGAGGCTAATGGCGGCGGCAGTTTTCAAACAATGAAACACGTAGTAACACAGTCTTTTAAGCGCAATTCTTCAGGCGCACAGTACCCGGTGGGACCGGGCACGAAATCCTGTTCGTGACGCCAAAGTTGACTCGCCCACCCCAGGGCTATGGGACACCCAGTGCCGGGCCGGACTAGTCCGGTGGTAGTCAGTGGTGGCTGGGCCCGGCTCCGTGGCCCTGGTGGGTGTCAGTAGAATATGTGGCTGATGACTTTAAGTTTGTGTTCGTGACGCCACCTGTGGTATGCGGCTATTAAGCCGCCGCTGCTGTGTGAGGCCTCCGGGGTGATGTTATAGCAGCAATGGTGGTACTGCTCCCCACAGGTGGAGCGGTGCCCCGGGACACAGTTGGTGCTTGTGGAAGTCTATGGTGTTGTGTGGATAACACGGTGCAGGGCCGACAAGCAATGAAAGAAACAGGCACAAACAGTAGTCTCTTTACCTTCTCCTCTTTTACTCGGCAGAAGTTTAGTCCAGGGAGACCGTCACAGATGGTAAAGATGATCCGGCCGGCCTGGAAGTGCCTGGGGTGATCTTTGGCCAGTTGAGTATGAGGCCTACTCCTTAATCTTTCTTTGCTGTTTTAGGACACTGCACTTTGGGTTAGCAATTGCCCTCCTGCTGCTGGGACTGGTGGTTCGTCCCTTTTTCTGTGGGGTAGACTGCGCAGGCCCTCTCTGGTGCTTCTCTGCTGGAGTCCACACCGGGCCCTTGGGATGCAGCTGTACCCTCAGTTTACTTTCTGGGCCAGGGGTCTTGCAGCTCTCCTGCCCTCCGGATTCAGCTACCAGGGATGGATTTTATGCCCTGGCAACTACAGACTCCGATGTCCAAGTCTCTGCTGTGCCTCACTGCTCCCCTTGCTTCACTGGGCCAAGCTATCCCAGCTCTAGGCCCCAGTTTCACAAGGCAGCACTACTCTCCGTCTGTCCTCTTTCACACCTGTCTCCAGACTAACTACCACTTCCTCCCTTCAGCCAGACTTAAGGAATGCTCCCTGAAGTTCCAGGTTCAGAGCTCCCTCTGCTGGCCGGAGGGAGAACTGTGTTGGGTGTTAACTTACTGGCCAATAGATCTCCCAATTACCTCCAGGCTCAGCATTAACCCTTTGGGAGGGCAATGCTGTTGTGGCGACCAGGTCCTGGGGTGCCACAGAAACAACCAGTCTGTGTCGTCTAGTTACTGTCGACATCCTCAGTCGTGCACCCCAAAGTACAGTACAACTCTCATCATCCTCCGTGGAGCCCGCTCCACCTGCAGGGAGCAGAACAATCCCGTCTGCGACATCTCCATCTGCCCCAGAGGACAGCGACCGCAGCGTCGGCAACCCGTAGGTGGCGCCACGACAAACAACCGTCATCACCACTACCCCCATCATCCATTCCTTCCATTTATTGTACACCTCGGGGCACGAAACCAGGCCAGGCCACCCGTGACATCCCAGAGACCTGAGACATCACCGGCCTGGTGACAAGAGAAGGTAACCCCTTGCCCCCTGGGTGTTACACTAGGGTAAGCTCCAGCTGAACGGCCATAGGGTTAAGAATGTTAGTTACCCTAAAGAGACCGACAAACCTTGAGTGTAAAGCCCCAGACACACACTTCTGTAGCGCCCCTGAACCCAGGGACGGGTCCAGGTTTTTGTGGACCCTGGGTGAAAGACTCTCAGTAGGCCCCATCCACACATAGACATGCACAGATACATACACATACGGCATACGTACACATATATATTTAAAGAGAAATTCACAAAAACATATATAAATATTCTTAAATCTAGACACAGTCATATACACTGACATACATAGATACACATCATACATACACACACAGACACATTATTTTTATATATTTATATATTTATATATATTTCTAATATTGTGATGCCGGCAACAGCCTCATTCACCTCCCGCGCTTGTCTCCATCCAGCTCCTCCTGGGCATGTGTCTGCCACACTAATTGATGGCAGTCACTAACAGACATGGCCGCACATAGAGCACACTAAGGTGGGCTTTAGACGTTGAGACATCGCTACTGACATATCGGTGGGGTCACATCGTTAGTGACGCACATCCAGCGCCGGTAGTGACATCACAACGTGTAAATCCTTGGTGCAACGATGAACGAGCGCAAAAGCGTAAAAAATCGCTGATCTGTGTCACGTCGCTCATTTCCTTAATATCATTACTGCTGCCGGTACGATGTTGTTTGTCGTTCCTGCAGCACCACACATCGCTGTGGGTAAACCCGCAGGAACGACAAACATCTCCTTACCTGCCTCCACCGACAATGCGTAAGGAGAAGTTGGGCGGGATGTTATGTCCCGCTCATCTCCGCCCCTCTGCTTCTATTGGCCGGCCACTTAGTGACGTCGCTGTGACGCCGAACGCACCTCCCCTTGAAGGAGGGATAGTTTGGCGGTTACAGCGACATCGCCGACCAGGTATGTGCGTATGAAGCTGCCGTAGCGATAATGTTCGCTACGGCAGCAAGCACCAGATATCGCATGTACGACGCGCTCGACATCGCTAGCAATTGCTAGCAATGTTGCAACATGTAAAGCCCGCCTAACACTGATTTATATACATCACAAAAGAGGCTGGGGACATACACATTACTGGGGGGCATACATATTACTGAGGAAAGGGGTATACAGCAATGGGGGGCATACAGCTCTAGAGGTGGGTAGTGGTTCTGAGGTGGGGGGAACAAACAGCTCTGGGGGGGTATACAGCATTGGGGTGGGGGGACAAACAGCTCTGAGGGGGTATACAGCACCGGGATGGAGGGGACATACAACTCTGGGAGTATAGTAGTATGCAGCCCCCATATCACCCATTCCCTGTAGACTGTGAGCCCTCACGGGCAGGGTCCTCGCTCCTCCTTTACCAGTCTGTTTTGTACTGTTAATGATTGTTGTACGTATACCCTCTTTCACTTGTAAAGCGCCATGGAATAAATGGCGCTATAATAATAAATTATAATAATAATAACACTGATGTATATACATCACAAGAGAGGCTGGGGACATATACATTACTGGGGGGCATACATATTACTGAGGAAAGGGGTATACAGCAATGGGGGGCATACAGCTCTAGAGGTGGGTAGTGGCTCTGAGGTGGGGGGAACAAACAGCTCTGGGGGTATACAGCATTGGGGTGGGGGGACAAACAGCTCTGAGGGGGTATACAGCACCGGGGTGGAGGGGACATACAACTCTGGGGGTATAGTAGTATGCAGCCCCCATATTCCTCCATATAGTGTTATGAAGCCCCCATAGTCATCCATATAGTATTATGTAGCCCCCATGTAGCATTATGCAGCCCGCATATGGCACTATGCAGCCCCCATAGGGTATTATGCAGCCCCCATATGGCACTATGGAGCCCTGGCACTATGCAACCCCCATATAACATTAAGCAGCCCCCATATAGCACAATGCAGAACCATATAGCATTAGGCACCCTCATGTAGTATACAGCCCGCATATAACACAATGGAGACCCAGATATCATTAGGCACCCTCATGTAGTATACAGCCCACATATAGCACAATGCAGACCCAGATAGCATTAGGCATCCTCATGTAGTACACAGCACCTATATAGCACAGTGCAGAGCCAGAAAGCATTAGGCATCCTCATGTAGTACACAGCCTCTATATAGCACAATGCAGAGACAGAAAACATTAGGCATCCTCATGTAGTACACAGCCCCTATATAGCACAGTGCAGAGCCAGAAAGCATTATGCATCCTCATGTAGTACACAGCCCCTATATAGCACAGTGCAGAGACAGAAAACATTAGGCATCCTCATGTAGTACACAGCACCTATATAGCACAGTGCAGAGCCAGAAAGCATTAGGCATCCTCATGTAGTACACAGCTCCTATAGAGCACAGTGCAGAGACAGAAAGCATTAGGCATCCTCATGTAGTACACATCACCTATATAGCACAGTGCAGAGCCAGATAGCATTAGGCATCATCATGTAGTACACAGCACCTATATAGCACAGTGCAGAGCCAGAAAGCATTAGGCATCCTCATGTAGTACACAGCCCCTATATAGCACGGTGCAGAGACAGATAGCATTAGGCATCATCATGTAGTATACAGCTCCTATATAGCACAGTGCAGACCAAGATAGAGTAGCGCCCCTGAGCTACTCCGGGCACTACAGGGAACTGCATCCTCTTGGGGATGCATGACCTACCCCCTGGGAACTGGAGTACCAGTGCCGATACCATCAAAGCACAACCAAAATCCTAGTTTTCCACACCGGGCATAGAGGGTTAACCATGTAAGGGGATGGTCGCCATGGAAAGGAACGAGTTCCTGGATTAGCCAGCCTGGTTGGAGGGGTCAGGAGTGAATCTAGAGAAGTGTGACACACAGAGAGGTGTGCGGACATGCTTGAGCTGGGTCTGTGCAACGGTGACCCCGGGGGCCCGAGAGGTTGCCAGGTAGGGTACAGGAGATACCGCTGGGACCGGAGCACGCATGGGGCACAGGGCCCTAGATCAGGCGGTAGTTCTACACGGCTTGATAAATACCTGCCCGGTGAGGACACCTTCACACCTTCATGGACTTCCCCGAACCAAATAATCCGGGGGCATCACCAGTAAACTAGCAACGGGGCTCGGACACTTACCTCCCCACAGGGTCTGCAATGCCCGCCGTATGGAGAAGGAGACTGTACCCCAAAAGGGAGAGTTGGGCCCCAAATGCTCCACGCTACGTGAACCCAACCAACAGAGAGTGCCGGGGACAGAGCAACATGGGTCACTACAGTACATTGGCACTTATACTCCATGGGACCTGAACCAGCAACCTCTGGGTCCGAATAGAGACTGTTAAAGACAACCTGATGTGGTCTCCGTTATTACCCCGTTACATCTCCCAGACACAGCCCTACCTGTGGAGGGCCTAACACCATTGCTACAACCACCACGAGCCCTGGGAGTACCCACATTCAGCAGCGGCAGTTCTCCATCCTTAACCGCAACCCGCAGGGGGCGTCACATGAACATTAACTCTTATCACCCCTGTAAATACCCCCCTTTTACAAAAGAAGCCCTATTGCACGGGACCGGGCAACGGCCACCGGAGTGACATTCCCATTTGTTACCGCTAGGGACCGAGTACCCTCTTCCCTGGGCGCGACAAAAGCATTAGGCATCCTCATGTAGTACATAACACCTATACAGCACAATGCAGAGCCAGATAGCATTAGGCATCTTCATGTAGTATACAGCCGCTATATCATCAGGGGCAGACTGTGGAGAGTAGTGAGACAAGTGTGAGACAGGCGAGGAGTGAAGGTAGAAGCAAAGTAACGTCCTGACTCGGGTTGACAGTGACCTGGTACCCAAGAGAGTAGTTGCCGGTGGAGTACGGTAAAGTACTCCCGGAATTACGCACCAACAGGGTACAGGACCCTAGGACAGGAAAGAGCTTCAAGCTGACCTATTAACACCTGCACAGCGAGGGGACCATCAAGGACCTCGCTGACCTTAAGAATCCGAAGACTCAGTAGCAAAGGGAGAACCGGGGACAGGACCAGAGATTCCAACTCCACAGGGTTCACGTTACCGTCAGGCGGACAGAAGTGGACAAACCACCTGACGGGGACCCCCAGTGGCTCTACGCCACGGGGACCCTGCTTGCGGAGGGCCTACCATCCAGGCTGCAATTAACACCAGCCCAAGTAGTGACATTCTGCAACGGCGACTCCATATCTTTAGCCGCAATGTACCGCACCCGCGACAGCCGACGGGCTGCTCGGATCTGGATCCACAGTGGCTCGAGGGGTCTCCGGACCTGAGGCGGGGTCGCGCGGCCACTCGAAATGAAAAAGGGGATGAAAGGGTGGATTGGATAATGTTCGTGACGCCAACCACGGGTCGTGGTAAAATGGGATACAACCGCTGCTGCGTTGAGGAAAGAGGGAGAGCTCCTGGGAGAGATGGGATGGCAGCTGGTGATGTTAACCCCTCCGTGGGCAGGGGAAGGTGTCCCGGGGCTCGGTGATGGAAGGCAGGGGACCCGTTGGAAGTAAAGGGGCACAACGTCCTCACACAGTCCAGAGATACTGACACTGACACCGGGTAAACCAAAGTCTTGAACGCCCTGCAGCCTTAGTTTGAACTCGCTGGGTCCATGCCCTTTTGGCGTTGCTGGTTGGTCTGAAGCCTTGTCCCTTGGCACTGTGTTTAGTCTTGTTGGATCCCTTTCGCTTAAAACTACTCGGGACCCGCTCACCTGCGTGGCTAGCAGGGTGAGCTTGCTCTCAGGGTTCACGCTTGGGATTTTCTGGACGGTTTTGGGAAGTCCTATCCTCCTCGTTGCGCTAGTACCCCGATTTTGGAGCGGGTGGAGAGCGGTTCATGAAGATTCCGTCCTCATCGGGTGAATTACTGGGCTGCATAAAGCTACTTCCCAGCCTAGGGTCCGCATACCCCGTCGTGCCCTGGCCCCTGCCCGGTTGTAGCACAAAGCGGCCGAACTGCCCTCCGTGGCAGTACCGTGCCCCTTGCCACTACCCCCTGCGAGCGGGGTTCCAGCTCCTTCCAGGCCAGGCCAACGTCTGCCACCTGGGACGGGTACAGGAGCCCAGCTCCGCAGCGTGACCTCTTCCTGTCACTGCTCACTGGCACTCTCCAACTACTACTGCTCCTCTACTGACTCTTCTGGCCCTCCTTCTACCATTCCGCCATCTGGGCGGCCCTATTCCCCTCAGGCTGCCCAATGGGTGTCTGGTGGGTGTGGTGCAGAGTGTTCCTCAGGATTTGTGTATACCTGTTCTTAGTAACACCAAAGGGACAGGACCCGTAAATAAGGAGGAGCAGGTATCATGCAGAAAGGCAGATTGCACGGCACCCTTGTGACGACCTGATAAGCCAGGGCGTCACAGCAACACCGCAGGTTGCTTCACGTATGAAGATTACTCTAATCCCCTGTAAATACACCCCCATTACAAAAAGGGCCCAGGGCATGGAACCGGGCAACGCCACCACCGTGACATTCCCAAGACATATACCGCCCAGGAGCGAGTAACCCATATCCCTGGGTGCGACACATGCTATTATATTCATTCAGGGGCGTAACTACCGCGGTCGCAGGGGTCGCCATTGCGACCGGGCCCGGAAGCTTAGGGGCCCGCAGCCGTCCGCCAGATCAGCAGGCAGCTCCTTTCAGTGAAAGAGGAGCTGCGCTAATCTGTCACAGACCACGCCGCCACTATATGACCCGGTGCCACCGCCGACATCGGGCGCCCCTGCCTGGTGTCAGCGGCAGCACCGGGACCCCTCCCACGTCACCGCGCACAGTAATAATGAAGCATAGAGTGGCCGCCGCTGCTCTATGCATCATCATTCTCCCCCTGTGCCTGTGCGGTGACGTCACTCCTGTGCCACTGCTGTGCTGAGTGCACAGAGCGTAGGACGGGAGGATGCCGACCGCAGCAGCGGGGGAATGAGTACAGAGGTGAGGATGGAGCAGCGGTGGTGGAAGAGGAGAGCGATGAGGACAGCAGCGGTGGAACGAGGAGACGGGAGGCCTGGGCAGCAGTGGAAGGAGGAGAGAGGTGAGTACTTGTTGTTGTTTTTTTTATATAAATTAGTGAGTACATGGTGGCCAGAGGCCTGGAGGAGGTTGCATTATACTGTACGTGGAGGCCTGGGGAGACTGGCTGCATTATTATACAAGGAGGCCTGGAGAGGCTAGCTGCTATATTATACATGGAGGCCTGGAGAGGCTGGCTGCTTTATTATACATGGAGGCCTGGGGAGGCTAGCTGCATTATTATACTTGGAGGCCTGGGGAGACTGGCTGCTATATTATGCATGGAGGCATGGGGAGGCTGGATGCATTATTATACATGGAGGTCTGGGGGGCTGCATAATAAACATGAAGGACACCTTATACATGGACTATAGGGGTGTATTATACATTGAGGTCTATGGGGCTGTATTATACCTGGAGGTCTATGGGGATGCATTATACAACATGAAGGACACCTTATACATGGACAAGAGGTGCATTATACATGGAGGTCTATGGGACTGCATAATACAAAATGAAGGACACCTTATACATGGAATATAGGGGTGCATTATACATGGAGGAGTATGGGGCTGCATAATACAATATGAAGTTTTATGGGGTTGTGTTATATTACATATAGGACTATGGGGGTTACATTATAATATATGGAGGACTATGGAGCCTACCTTATATATGGACTATGGGAGTGCATTATAAAACTTGGAGGACTATGTGGTGCAGTATAATATATGGAGTACTATGAGGTGAATTATAATACATGGAGAACTATGAGAAATTCATTATAATAACTGTAGGGCTACTTTATACATGGAGGACTATAGGGGTGCATTATAATATATGGAGGACTATGTGGTGCAGTATACAATATGGAGAGTTATGGGGTGCAGTATAATATATGGAGTACTATGAGGTGAATTATAATACATGGAGAACTATGAGAAATTCATTATAATAACTGTAGGGCTACTTTATACATGGAGGACTATAGGGGTGCATTATAATATATGGAGGACTATGTGGTGCAGTATACAATATGGAGAGTTATGGGGTGAATTATAATATATGGAGAACTATGGGATGTATTATAATACATGGAGAACTATGAGAAATTCATTATAATAATTAGAGGGCTATGAGCGCTACTTTATACATAGAGGATTATGGCGGTGAATTATAATATATGGAGGACTATGTAGTGCAGTATAATATATGGAGAACTATGGGGTGAATTATAATACATGGAGAACTATGGGAAATGCATTATAATACATGGAGGACTATGGAGATGCATTCTAATATATGAAGAGTTATGTGGGAACCTTTATACTATATGGAAGGCTGTGTGGGCCATTAAAGTATTTGGAGAACTATATAGAAGAGGGGACAAAGATACAAGCAGGGGATGGGAATATTTTATGCTGAGGGGAAAAGGCTCTTTCCCTCAGCACCCAGCTTTCCCATGCTCTGCTATACATCTTCTCTCAGCACCCAGCTTTCCCATGCTCTGCTATACATCTTCTCTCAGTACCCAGCTTTCCCATGCTCTGCTATACATCTTTCAGCACCCAGCTTTCCCATGCTCTGATATGGGAAAGCTGGGTGCTGAGGGAATGATGTATAGCAGAGCATGGGAAAGCTGAGTGCCGAGGACAAGATGGATATCAGAACATAGGAAAGCTGGGTGCTGATAGAGGGATTTCAGAGCATGGGAAACCTGGATGCTGTGGGTAAGAGCCAAGTGTCAGCGTCATTATCCTGTGCTCCGAGTGTCAGTGTCATTATCTCATACTTCAAGTGTCGGTGTACGTGGAGGGATGGGGGGGGGCAGGTCTGAACTTTGCACCAGGGCCCATCAAACTATAGTTACGCCATTGTATACATTTTAATACTCAACAACACCTACTATATACACATCTTTTACAGTTAGGAAAATGACATAAACAGTATGGGGACACGACCACCTCCTACAGATTCACCATAGCTAAAGAGCAGGAGGTTACCTCAGTGAATGTCTTAGCTTTTCTTACAGGTGGATGTTGCAATGGAGTCCAGGGTGCAGCAATGTTCTTGAAGAGCAATAAAATGGGACATTGTGAACAAATTCCCATTTGAAAGGTGTCGGTCAGGCTGGGATGTATGGGCTTGTTGTATCAGCATAACAAGGAGCCTGCTGATCAGTCACACAGCCCCATGTGAAAGGCTGGAGGAGCAGAGACGTTTATGACAAGGAAGAACATCATTAGGTAACAAATTGCCCTAAACAAGACCCCCAGTTCACCTGACAATGGGAGGTCACTGCCTGTCCACACTCAGCCCTCCCCACACAATGGAGCTGCTGCCCACACAATGCAACACATCATCTCTGGAAATGATTGAGCTCAGTGGGGGAAATCTAGATTCACTTCATTCAAAGATGTGAAAGTGAAGCGTGCTGTGCCCAGCAGCCTGTCAATAAAGAGATATGGCCCCCTGCCAGTGCAATTACAGGCCCGAACCATAAAGTGCTGCCTGCTGCTGTGCAGATGTGTAGGACGCTTACATCATTATCTATCTATCTATCTATCCCTCTATCTATCTATCCCTCTATCGATCTATCCCTCTATCTATCTATTTATCTATCATCTATCTATCCCTCTATCTATCTATCCCTCTATCTATCTATTTATCTATCATCTATCTATCTATCTATCTATCTATCTATCTATTCCTCTATCTATCTATCTATCTATCTATCTATCTATCCCTCTATCTATCTATCTATTCCTCTATCTATCTATCTATCTATCTATCTATCCCTCTATCTATCTATCCCTCTATCTATCTATTTATCTATCATCTATCTATCTATCTATCTATCTATTCCTCTATCTATCTATCTATCTATCTATCTATCTATCCCTCTATCTATCTATCTATTCCTCTATCTATCTATCTATCTATCTATCCCTCTATCTATCTATTTATCTATCTATCTATCTATCTATCTATCTATTCCTCTATCTATCTATCTATCTATCTATCTATCCCTCTATCTATCTATCTATTCCTCTATCTATCTATCTATCTATCTATCTATCCCTCTATCTATCTATTTATCTATCTATCTATCTATCTATCTATCTATCCCTCTATCTATCTATCCCTCTATCCCTCTATCTATCTATTTATCTATCATCTATCTATCTATCTATCTATCTAGCGATCCCTCTATCTATCTATCCCTCTATCCCTCTAGCTATCCCTCTATCTATCTATCCCTCTATCCCTCTATCTATCCCTCTATATATCTATCTATCTATCCCTCTATCTATCTATCTATCCCTCTATCTATCTATCTATCCCTCTATCTATCTATTTATTTATCATCTATCTATCCCTCTATCTATCTATCTATCCCTCTATCTATCTATCTATCTATCTATCCCTCTATCTATCTATTTATCTATCATCTATCTATCTATCTATCGATCCCTCTATCTATCTATCCCTCTATATATCTATCTATCTATCCCTCTATCTATCTATCTATTTATTTATCATCTATCTATCTATCTATCTATCCCTCTATCCATCCATCCATCCATCCATCCATCCATACATTTATCAACCTATAAACCAATCCATCCATCCATCTATCAATCTATAAACTAAAGCATACACCAGCACTTTCTATGCGCTAATGTGTACATCTTAGGCTATGTTCACACGTTGCTTTTTTGCTGTATTATTGTGCAGCATTTTTTCATGAGTTTGATGCATATTAAAAGCAGCTTTTTACAGTATCGGCTAAAACTATGAGATTCCAGACATCTCATACACACAATTAATATTTTTCCTGGCTGAAACGCAACCACAGTGGTGAATAAAACTAACTTTATTAGGCATGCACTGTAGGCAAATGAAAAATCAATTACACAGCAACAAAAATTAAAAAAAAATGCAGCAAAACCTGCTTTATGGAAGCAGTTTGTTTACTGCCAAGAAAAGTGAAATAAAATGCGATCAAAAAGTCAAATATAATTAAAAATAGTACTGCTGAAATCGTCAACTTGTCCCGCAAAAAACAAACTGCCATCCACTCTGTCAGCAACAAAAAAAGCTGTAGCTGTGAGAATACAGCAATGCAAAAACAATACTTTTTTTATCAAATTGTTTTTATGGTGTTAAAAAACCCAAACAATATAAATGTAATATTGCTGTAATCGTACTGCCCTGAGGAATAAAGATGTCTTATTACTTTTACAACATGGTGAACGGCATAAAAAAAACAATTACTAAATAGTTGTTTCTTCTTGATTATGCCTCACAAAAAGCAGAATAGAAAGCAATAAAAACATATTATGTGGCCCAAAATGGTACCAATCAAAACTCCAACTCATCCCGCAAAGAACAAGCTCTCAGATGACTCACAGAAAAAAATAATAAAACTATACAAAAAATTGTGCTGCAAAAAACCTTTATTTTGTAAAAAAAACAAACATTTTTAGTGTGATAGCAGCCAAATCTAAAAAAAACTATATAAATCTGGTATAACTCTAAGGGCTCATCTGCACGTTGCGTAATTACATGCATTTACGCTGTGTATTGCACTGCAGCGTAAATGCATGCGTCCTGCGTCCCCTGCACAATCTATGTAGATTATGCATGACACGTGCACACGATGCTTTTATGAACGCAGCGATTTGGGTGCTAAAATTTTGACCCAAATCCATGTGTTCATAAAATGAGCATGTCAATTATTCCGTGCACTTTGGATGAAGCTCCCACTCTGTCTATGGTGGGGGCAGCAGCCATAGCACATGAAATCGGCTTTTGTTGTACAGAAAAACTGCATCCATTATGTAGTGTTTCTGCAGCGAATTGAAGCGCACATGTGCTGTCAAATCGCTGCAGAATATTCAGCAGTTACGTGCGCATGAGCCCTAATAGTTCTGACCTGAGGATTAAAGCCGCCTAATCACTTATACCACAGGTGAACGGCGTCAAAAGTAGTAATAAAGCCAATTCTTTAACTGCTGTTGATTTGTTTATTTTTCCTCCTGAAGATCACAGTAATGCGGGCTTCACACGTTATGATCTATCATGCGATTGTATGAGCGATCGTACCCACCCCCGTCATTTGTGCGTCACGTGAAAATTGCTGCCCGTGTCGCACAAAGTTGTTTAACCCCCGTCACACGTACTTACGTGCCGAGCGACGTCGCTGTGGGCGGCGAACATCCACTTCCTGAAGGGGGAGGGACGTTCGGCGTCACAGCAACGTCACACAGGCGCCGGCCAATAGAAGAGAAGGGGCGGAGATGAGCGGGACGTAAACATCCTGCCCACCTCCTTCCTTCCGCATAGCCAGCGGGTGCCGCGGGACGCAGGTAAGCTGTGTTCATCGTTCCCGGAGCGTCACACAGAGCGATGTGTGCTACCCCAGGTACGATGAACAACCTGCGTAAAGTAAAATAAACGATTTTTTAAAAATAAATGACAAGTACACGACTCATGATTTCTCACCGATTTGCGTTCGCTTGTAGGTGTCACACAGGACGACATCGCCAACGAAGCCGGATGTGCGTCACGAAAATCGTGACTCCGACGATCTATCACACGATAGATCGCCTCGTGTGAAGCCCGCATAAGGCTCAGCTCACATTTATCCTGTGCTCTACGTTGAGCGCTTACATCGGAGATTACATGTAAATCGCTGAAAAACTTGATTCAAAGAAAATTTCTAACATAAATTTCACTGCAGTGAGGCAGAGGGAGTCACTTTGAACTCCCAACTGGCCTGTGGTCCGGCGGTGTCCATCTTTTTACTTGTCTTTATAGACATGTCCAAAAGTGTGGTTATCAAGAATATTGTGCACCTTTGAAAAGATGGACACCGCAGAACAGAGTCTGGAGTAACTCTGCTGCCTCATTATAGTGAGTGGAACTGTTTGGGGTTTCCCTTGAATCACGATTTTCGGAGATGTAGATGGAAACCCTAATGTAACTGCTCAGCATAGAGCACAGGATAAATCTGAACTAATCCAAAATGTTCTGTACTCTAAATTGTCACCAGTAACATTCAACTCAACCCACAAAAAAATCAATCCCCACTCAGGTCCAACATCTGTTAACAGAAATATAGGGGGCTTCTATGTTATTGGTAGCACAAAGGTTCTGGAAATGTACTATGGCTTGCCCCCCCAAAAGAAATCCAGCTAAATCTGTACATCTAAACCACATTTAGAATCCACGTTTGGCAATTCTGCAGCAACAAGAGCCCACTTAATGTACGGGCTACATTTCTCCAGAATCACAAGCTAGGCACAATCTATGGGCACTACAATGTACTGGGCACTACAATGGCAGATTTCCATTTTCACTCTGCAACATCCTTTGCTGCTTGTTTCTGGAAAACACCCATGGAGTCATAATTCTCACTACTCCTGTAGATAAATTTCTAGAGGGGTGTAATTTCCAAAATATGGTCACTTGAGGGGATTCTGCCCTTCTGGCACTTAGGAGCTCTGTATATTGTGTCCGTTAACTATTTTCTGAAAATTTGAACTAGAAGTGAAATAGCACTCCATCCCTCCTGAAACTCGCTGTGTAGTTAAGCAGTACTGTACAGCCACATGTGGGGATTGCCACGTTCAGTATAAATTGGGTGACAAATTTTGGTGCCGATTTTTCCCATTTTCTTGCGTGAAAATATATAATCTGGGTTTTATGATTTTTTTTCTTCATTGCCCAATGGTATAAAATTCTGTTACATATCTGTCGCGTCAATATGCTCACTGCACATCTAGACAATTTCATTGAAAGGTGTATTTTGTAAGATAAGGTCACTTATGGGGGGATTTCTGCTGTTCTGGCACCTCAGGGGTTCTGCCAATGTGACATGGCACCCGCAAACCATTCCAGCAAACTCTTCACTATAATATGGCGCTCCTTGACTTCTGAGCTTTGTAATTGTTTTGTTTTCAACCACATATGGGATATTGAGGAACTCAGGAGAAATTGCGTAAGAATTTGTATCATTCATTTTCTCCCATTACCCCCTTGAAAAATTTAAAACTTGGCGCCAAAGCAACATTTTAGTGAAAAAAGGGGTCTTATTTTAATTTACTCAGTCTAATGTTATACAATTCTGTGAAACACCTGAGGGTTAATAATGCTCACTAATCCCCTTGATGATTTCATTGAGAGGTGTAATTTCCAAAATGAGGTCACTTGTGGGGGCTTCCTGCTGCTTTGGCGTGTCAGGGGCTTTTCAAATGTGACATGGTGTCCGCAGTCTATTTCAGCCAAAATGACATGCGTTCCCTTCTGAGCCCTGCCATGCACCCAAACAGTAGTTTTTCATCACATATGGGTTATCTGCATACTCGGGAGAAATTGCAAAACAAATTGTTCTCCTTTTACCCTTGAGAAAATGCAAAATGTGGGGCTAAAACAACATTTTTGTGGGAAAAATATGATTTTTTACTTTCACAGCTCAACGTTATAAAATTCTGTGAAGCACCTGTGGGTTCAAGGTGTTCACCAACCATGTAGATAAGTCCCTTGAAGGGTCTCGTTTCCTAAATGGGGACATTTGTTAGGGCTTTCTGTTGTTTAGGCACATTAGGGGCTCTGCAAACACAACATGGCATCTGCTAACGATTCAAGACAATTTTGCATTCCAAAAGTCAAATAGCGCTCCTTCCTTTCTGAGTCTTGATGCATGCCCAAATAGTAGTTTTCCACCACTTATGGAGTATCTCTGTACTCAGGAGAATTTGCACTATCAAGGGTATGGTGCATATTCTCCTGTTACCCTTGTGAAAATGCAAAATTTGGGTCTAAATTAACATTTTTGTGGGGAAAAAGTAAAATGTTCATTTTTTCCTTCTACAGTGTTTTAGTTCCTGTGAAGAATCTGAAGGGTAAATAAACTTCTTGGATGTGGTTTTAAGCAGATTGAGAGGTGTAGTTTTTAGAATGGTGTCACTTTAGGGTATTTTCCATCATATAGACATCTTAAAATAGCTTCAAATGGGCCTCTAAAAAAAAAAAAAGATTTTGTAAATTTTGCTGGAAAAATGAGAAATTACTGATAAACTTTTAACCCTTCTAAATTCCTAAAAAGAAAAAACTATGTTCAAAAATTGTGCTCATGAAAAGCTTACATGTGGGAAATGTTATTTATTAACTATTTTATGTGACATAACCCTCTGGTTTAAAAGCAAAATAATTAAAAGTTTGAAAATTGCAAAATTTTCAAAATGTTTGTCAAATTTCTGATATTTTCACAAATAAATGCAAAAAAATTCATCCTAAATTTATCACTAACATGAGGTACAATATGACACCAAAAGATACAGAATCACTGGGATATATTGAAGGGTTCCAGATTTATTACCTCACTGTGACACTGGTCAGAATTGAAAAAAATGGCCTGGTCATGAAGATGAAAATAGGTTGAATTGTGAAGGGGTTAAAGTCATTGGCCCCATGAGTTCAAATGTCCAAATATTTTTCAGGGCTTCAGACATAAGGCCCGATGGATCAGCTGGGGCCCCAAAAAGGCCCACATGTCTGTCATCTCTGTAAACCTATTACACTTAAAGGTAACATATCATGTCCCCAAATGCTTTTAATCTGCAGATATAAATGAACTTTATTCCTACCAGAAGCCTCCAGCTTTCAGTTATAGAAGCATGTTCATTTCATGCACTCAGAAAAATTAGTTTAGAAAAATGCAAGGTACCTGCAGTGAAGCATGGTGGTGTCCATGTCCTCATGTTGGTCTGCATGATGCTGTTGATGTCAGAAGCAACATTTCTTTGATTCTATCATGAATTTACAGATTTACTGCTCTATATTGAAAGAAAAGATGCTGCCATCACTCTGTTATTTTGGTAGACATGCACTGTTTCAACATGACAATGATCCAAAACACACATCTATGGCCACTGTTGCATTTTTTAAGAACATGGTGAAAGTGATCAGTGGCCAAGTGTCTCCTGATCTGAACCCAACCAAGACATCTATGGGGAATTCTGACAAATTGTCATCACTCTCCATCCAGCATACAGGCTCTAAAATAGCTCATTCTTGAAGAATGGAAAAATATTGATGTGACAATAACTTGTTCATTCCGTGACTAGAAGACTTGGTGCTGTCCTTAAAAATCATGTAGGTCATAGAAAATACTAGACGTAAACAAAACACATGATGAAAACTTAAAATGAGCATATACCCTATAGTACGTTTATATAAATAACATAGGATACTTGGATAACACTCATCAAAAAGAGTAAAAGCCATCCCACCGCAACAAGGTGTACCCAGGTTGTTAATGCCCCATCCAATCAATGCCATCCATACCACTGGCCTAGTTTTGCTCTTACCCCTTTTCTAATCCTTTCTTTGTAGTCTTCTTCACATTTCCCTCCAAGATACAGTGTAATGACCCCTCACTTCTTGGTTATTGGGTTAGTTATGCATGGCAGATGCTTAGCAATTCAAAGTAGCCAAGTGTCAAATGTCATGTGTATGGGGACAAAAGTGTGGTCTCTCTAAGTGCCACAAGCCCCATTGTCCCGTGGAGTGCACACAATGCCCAGTAATCCTATAAGTAGCCCCAGCGTCCTCTCCGGGTGTATTCAGCGCCCGGCTCTACACAAAGTCCTGTTTATATGCATTTGTCTCCATTTACCATTCACTCCAGTACAGTTTTTCTAAAAAGTCTTTGTTCTTTTTCCAAGTCAGAAAACTTTAAACAACTTTTACAAGTCTATAGAAATTCTCAAGGACTGAGTGTTTGGAGACTGGAGAGTGCAGGGTGGAGACACGTGCCTATATTCCTGTTTCTTCTGCTGGGGTTTGTAGTGCTCCAAGCAGAAAAGGTCATTTGCTGCAGCTATACGCCTTATCCTTAACCCTCTGCTGGAGTGCCGTAACTTGAAGCTCATGGGCCCCAGTCCAAAAGCTCCAATGGGGCCCCCTATTACTGCAAGTCTTTAATAGTATTGGTCTTTTCATATAGGCCAAAGGGACTTTTGGGGCCCCTTAGGCTCCATAGCCCGGGTGCGATTGCAGCCCCTGCACCTATCGTAGTTACGCCCCTGCTCTACTGCCCAAAATAGATGAGGTTACTCTGCTGGGTCTTACAGCGCCCCCAGATAGGACAGGTGGTTTGGCTGAAAGTATTGACTCCCATACAAAGTAAATTCTAAAAAAAATGCAGTGGCCCCAAGAAGATGTTCATCTGCAATATTTCAGCAGTTTATGGCTGGACCTCTTATTTTTTATATACTAGTGGAAAAAATAGGACACTGTAATGCAATGTATGTGGTGCTAATTGGAAAAGGGTATCCTCGGAGATGAAGAAAGTCGTCAGTTGACATTTCGGTTGGCCAAGGTAGGACTGGTGAAACACTCTTCTGAGACTTATGGTGCCCCCCAGAAGAACAGGGCACCAGAGATTGTGGCAGGAAGGGAGTGGGTGGGAAGTTTTGAAAGGCTGAGCCTGCTTCTTGCAATTTTCCGCACTGTATGGTGTCATCCTGCCCTGGGGGGCTCACACAGAGAGAGGGGCAGGGACTCAAATCAGGACCAACAATAAAAGTGATTGTAAGGGACTGGACAGCGAATACACAACCACTATAAAACTGTCTATAAGTCTGTCTTATAAGTATCTAATTCATATATCCACTTATGATCTACTCTATCTATCTATCATCTATCTATTTTATATTTACTCTCTGTATCTAATTTATCTAATATTTGGTTACAGACATAATACTATGTGAAGGAATACAAAAAAATACAAATAAGGCTGAGTTCACACGAGCGATAGTTCACTCTTCAGAGAGAATCGGATAGATTATGGTAATGACACTAGGCTTAAACTTTAGTCAATCAGTCACCCAGCCATATGACTTGTCCAAGGATCACATCACATGGTGGGCATGCCAGGATAGAGAACATACCAGTATGGAGGACATGCTAGGATGGGAGACCTTCCAGGATGCAGAACATACCAGGATGGGGGACCTGCCAGGATGGGGGACATACAAGGATGGGGGACCTGCCAGAATGGAGAATATACCAGGATGGGGGATTTGCCAGGATGGGGGACTTGACAGGATGGGGGACCTGCCAAGATGGTGAACATGCCAGGATGGGGGATCTGCCAGGATGGAGAACATATCAGGATGGGGGCCTGCCAGGATGGAGAACATACCAAGATGGGGGACATACCAGGATAGAGAGCATACCAGGATGGGGGACATACCAGGATGGAGAAGATACCAGGATGGGGGACATTCAAGGATGGAGAACATACCAGGATGGAGAACATACCAGGAAGGGGGACATTCAAGGATGGAGAACATACCAGGATGGAGAACATACCAGGATGGGGGACATACCAGGATGGAGAAGATACCAGGATGGGGGACATTCCAGGATGGAGAACATACCAGGATGGGGAACATACCAGGAAGGGGGACATACCAGGATGGAGAACATACCAGGTTGGGGTACATACCAGGATGGGGAACATTTACCAGGATGGGGGACATACCAGGATGGGGGACATTTTGCAGGATGGGAGACATTTTCCTGGATGGAGGACATTTTCCAGGATGGGGACAATTACCAGGATGGAGGACATTTACCAGGATGGAGCCATCATAGGGACAAATATACCAGAATGTAGGAACTGTATGTCAGGATGGGGGACATATTTACCAGGAAGTGGCCTAGGAAGGGGGACGTTAGTACAGGATGGGGGACATTACTACATAATGAAGGGGGAGGGGAGCAACTCATATGTCTTTATGGGATTGAGAGATGTTCACACTTTGAAATGTAGATGTGGATTTCAGGGTGGGATCTGATTGTATTCTTTGCTAAAATCTATCTATCTATCTATCATCTTATATTTATTCTATGTATCTAATATTTGGTTGCATACATAATACTATGTGAAGGAATATAAAGAAATACAAATAAGGCCAAGTTCACACAAGCAATGGTTCACTCTTCAGAGAGAATCGGATAGATTATGGTAATGACACTCGACTCAAACTATAATCAGTCACCCGGCCGAGGATCACATCACAATGCTTGCACTGGGCGTCTGCTCTCCTGACCCGAGCATGAGAGTTGCATAGTACTACATGCTGCCTCGCATGAGAGAATCGGATCACAGGTGCAGAGAAGATGGAGAACTTAATTTCCCTATCTCCTCTATTACCTTTGTTGGTGTACTTCAGACCTAACTCGGGTGACATCCAAGTGCAGTCCAATGGTTTGTACGCACCTATAGATTTGTATGGGTGCGCATTGTCCGATATACACTGCCATTCGCAACATGCTGTGATTTTTTTTCTCATGCTGAATCAGCATGAGAAAAAAAGTGCTGGTGGGCACTGTTCCTTAGTATAACATTAAAGCGAGTGCTATCCAATGAAACATCAGATAGCACTTGTCCGATATATTCACTCATGTGAGCAAGACCTTACCCCATAGGTAGATTATTTGGAGGGCAATCTGGGCTACCTCTCAGGTCCCAGGCCCCAGGAGGGCCCACGGCCAGATTGTCATCACGTCTCTGGGTGATCAGCTTTCCTGGACCTTTGCTGCTGACAATGCAGAATAGCTGCTCAAGGGGAGCACCTATTGCCTTTTCTGTGACGTGTTGGTGCAATGACGTCATCAGTTGGCATGCGCCAGCAACAAGAAAAAGTGGATCCCCGGACCATAGCAGAGTGTCAGGGGAAGAGGAGGGAGGTGGGTGAGTGTGTGTTTTTTGTTCAATATGTGTAGGGATGTGTGAAGGTTTATCCTGTATATAAGGAGCTATATAGGTTTCTTACTGTCTATAGGAGGCTATATGAGGACTCATACTGTATACTGTATATAGGGCTGTTTGAGGGATCATACTGTATATTTCGGTCTATGTAAGGGGTCATCCTGTATATAGGGGCTATGTGAGGGCTCATCCTGTATATATGGGCTATGTGAAAGCTCATACTGTATATAGGGGCTATGTGAGGTCTCATAGTGTATATAGAGACAATGTGACAGCTCATACTGTATATAGGGGCTATGTGAGGGCTCATCCTGTATAATATGGGCTATGTGAGAGCTCATACTGTATACATGGGGCTGTTTGAGATCTCATCCTGTATATAGGGGCTATGTGAGGGATCATGCTGTATATAGGGGCTATGTGTGGGATCATACTGTATATAGGGGCTATGTGCGGGATCATACTGTATGCAGGGGCTATGTGAGGTCTCATATTGTATATAGAGGCTATGTGAGGGATCATACTGTATATGGGGGCTATGTGAGGTCTCATATTGTATATAGAGGCTATGTGAGGGATCATACTGTATAGGGGCTATGTGAGGGCTAATACTGTATATAGGGTCTACGTGACAACTCATACTGTATATAAGTGCTATGTGAAGGCTCATACTGTATATAGGTGCTAAGTGAGAGTTCATACTATATATAAGGGGTATGTGAGGGCTCATACTGTATATAGGAGCTATGTGAGAGGTCATCTTGTATATAGGGGCTATGTGAGGGCTTATCCTGTATATAGTGGACAGAGGGTAATCCAGCAACAAAGTCCAAGGGATATTAAAATCCAGAAATTTTATTAAATCAAATTAAAATCCATTTAAAAAAAGTCCTAACAGGGTATAAACAACTGTCAGAGAGGATGCATTTCGAACCCAATGGCTCTTAGTCAGTCTCTACTCTCTATATAGGGGCTATGTGAGGGCTCATCCTGTATATAGGGCCTATGTGGTGGCTCATACAGTATATAAGAGGAGTGTCATACTTAATTTTGCTCAATATTAATACAATTACTATAAAATAATAATTACGGAATAACTAATATGTTAATATTGAGCAGAATTAATTTCAGCATATTTTTTCAGCCTCCACAATAGTCATGGTCTCTTATGTGGCCCCAGGAGAAAATTAATTTTCCACCCTGCTCTATTATGTATAGTGCTATGTTATGTACAGTATAGTGCCATACATAAGGCAAAAAGTCTGCATAGTGACCAATCTTGTTTTGCACCTGCAGATGTGCAGCTATGTATTAATCACGTAATCTATCACATGATCTATTAAAAGTGGATCATGACGTCACGTAATACATCGGGGCTAGGGGTCCACACATTCTAAACTGCCCGGGGCCTGACTACTTTTAATCCGCCCCTGCCTTACCCACATATTAGGGTTTCACGGCCAAGGGAAACCACACGTGATATGTTGCAAGCCACAAATATTTTAATGATGAAATTCTCTGATACAAGGATTTTCTTTCTCTTAAGGAATAATTGAATTAACCCCAAAACCTACAGGTGACTTCATGTCTAATTTAAAGGTAGCCATATATGTAAATATATATATATATATAAAAGAAAGTTAAACAAAGCTGACAATTCCAGAAAGAACTGACCAACTATTTAATATCTTTGGCGTATCTATGACTATTCGCTGAGGGCAGATGTTTAGGAATAGAAACATTACATTTCGCAACACGTGATCTGAGCTATGATCACCGTAAGATTCTATGGGGATTATGTAGATCTAGGTTTAGTTTAATAGCATAGATGTTGCAGATCTAATATGGATCCAAAAATTGGGCTTTATTGTTACCGTCTGGAATAGGTCTTAATTCACATTGCTGTTGTACACTCATCACTCTAATGTCAGACTTCTCTTATAAAGTGAAGAAAAAACAAAAAGCCAGCACCAAATGTGCACTTCAGCACTAAACATTCCAAACTGTACTTATTATAAAAAGTTTTTGAGATTTTTGGCAAAAAATTGCAATTTCTTGAGCTGCCTCGCCACGTCACGGCAAATCTCAATTGAGGCAGTCCTACACTAAAATATTTTTATAAAATGTGCCATACGGCCTCACATATGAATAGTAGAACTGCTCTTAGCAGCACTCACCTGGTCTATTTCAATCCCGTACCAATGACTGAGTCATGGCTGTGGGCGGGACAGGTCCAAGCAAATGCTGCATGAAGTAAATAGCCTGTGGACAAAGCCTGATGACTTAATGTGAACAGTCACCAACCGCCAAAATCTAGACAGATGGAATACATCCCAAATTGGGGTGCATAGCAAGGTGGAGGTCAACCACCGACCAATTCAATGAAGAAAAAACAAAAAAGCAGCACCAAATGTGCACTTCAGCACTAAACATTCCAAACTGTACTTATTATAAAACGTTTTTGAGATTTTTGGCAAAAAATTGCAATTTCTTGAGCTGCCTCGCCACGTCACGGCAAATCTCATTTGAGGCAGTCCTACACTAAAATATTTTTATAAAATGTGCCAAAGCTGACAATTCCAGAAAGAACTGACCAACTATTTCATATCTTTGGCGTATCTATGACTATTCGCTGAGGGCAGATGTTTAGGGATAGAAACATTACATTTCGCAACACGTGATCTGAGCTATGATCACCGTAAGATTCTATGGGGATTATGTAGATCTAGGTTTAGTTTAATAGCATAGATGTTGCAGATCTAATATGGATCCAAAAATTGGGCTTTATTGTTGCCGTCTGGAATAGGTCTTAATTCACATTGCTGTTGTACACTCATCACTCTAATCTCAGACTTCTCTTATAAAGTGTAAATATTTAATTTTTAAAGAGAACACAACAACAATACCCAGTCTGAAACATTCTATGCTTGTATAAAGTATATATACAGCACACTATAGGACGGACACATGCCTTCAGTGCACAGTTTATGGGGCAATATTCTGCATAGGTCTTTGGATCCTGCCATAATGTCCAGTCTTTTTTTTGTTCCTTTTAACTGCAAATGACCGGTGGCAGCCTGGTGATATTCCCCCTGCAGGCACAGCCAGAGCATCATTAAATAACAAATTACCTCCACAGCTCTGCTAATTTGTTAATTTGAGGCTCTTGTGTTGCCTCCACACTGAGGTGCGGACTTATTGTGCTGCTGAATTACACCTATTAACTGCTGGCCACAAAGCCCGGCTGTGGCACATATGCAGGGGGGCTCGCTCTGCTATGGAGGGAAAATGGAAAACTAAACCTTCTCTGGTCCTAAATGAAGGACTGTTTTATTAGGAGACACAATGGATAACATTTACTATCAAATTCCAGCAGAAATTGTGCCTTCCTTGTGCCACAAATCCGTTCCATCCAATGTAAAATTGATTTCTGCCACGAGGAACAGATGTGACATATTTAAAAAAAATTTTGTCAAAAAAGGGGACAAGAACAAAAATTATAATTGGTGTTCATCAGTTTTTGATGCAAATCTAATAGACCAACGAATGGTGTAAGAGAAAGTGTCTAACGATGTGCCACATCTATCAAGTAGGCACAAATTTGGCATATGCCTGGATTAAGTTTCCATAGTGTATATAGTATTACTTTATGCACGCCAATGTTTCTAGAATTCCATTTTATTTGTTATGTGTATACATTGGCCTGCTTCCCCCATTGTGAAAAGTCATCACATAACCAGTGGCAAATTACTGTCCATTGCTTTGGCAGATGCTCACCGCCCACATTGACTGGGTCCTGTAGGAGGGTAATGGGTTATTTCCAACATATCGCTTCCATCAACACTTCTGTAGTAAATAAATAGAGCACAATGCATGTGCACCTATTTATTTCAATGGGCCATTTAAGAGTCCCATTTTCAGGATTCCAGTGTTTTGACCCCGACTGGTACTTAAAGGGAATATGTCAGCAGTTTTTGCTACCTCATCTGAGATCAGCATGATGTAGGTAAAGAGACCCTAAATTCAAAGATGTATCACTTAGATTACTGGGTGCAGCAATTTTGACACAAGCCAAGATTTGGGATTTGCATGCAGCAGAGCTGAGAGAGCTGTCCCCGCCCACACCATTCTTTCAATGTACATTTCCATAGCTAGAAGCTGCTAATCACAGAAGGAGGCGGAGTCGGATTACAACTCACAGGCTGCTGAGACCCACTAATGATGAAGATAAGAGGCTTAAACTATCACTTCAGGCAAACAAAAACAGACTTTGAGATAAGAGATGCAGGGCTGAATTCTCTGTTTTAACTCTTGCAGCATGCTGTCTTCACATTACATTGCAGAAACCTGCTGACACAATCCCTTTAAAGAGGTTGTCCACTACTTGTAAACTGATGCCATGTCCTTAGGATAGGTGTCACATCCCCACCAGATTCCGCTCCTGCGACTTCTGCTCCGATCACCAGACGACGCCATTTTCCCACCATGGATAGTGCTGGTGATGGGAGAGGAGTCAGTGCCCGTGGCTCTGCGGAGCACAGGCTCCGCTCATCCACTAGGCTGGGTTTCCCTGGAACCTGCAGTACCACTGGCTGACTGTAGGTGGCGTGTCTTCCAGCTGATGTTGCCAACATTCACCTGCAGCCAATGGGAAGACACCACACCCTTCTTATTCCCCCTCCTGTCACATGACCACTGCCAGAGATAGTTCTGTACTCCTGGTTCATGTGCTGTTTGTATTGTGATTCCTGTGCGCTGACCTTTGCTTGTTGTTAACTACCCTCCTGCCTGTCATTTTTGTACCCTGCTGCCAGTTCCGGATTTGACCTCTGCTTTGTCTCCTCACTACGCCCTTGCCTGCTGATTCTGTTCCTGTTTTGCATCTCCTGGTTTTTGACCCTGCCTGATGACCACGTACTACAGCCTGCCACAGGTAGTGATCTCTGCGGCTATGTGTAATTCCACATCCCTTTATAGGGGTTAAAGGGTTGCAGATTTCTTGGGGTCCTGCTTTGTGAGCAGCCTTACTGTAGACTCCCCTTACAGCCAGTCTGAGTCTGTGGCTACACTCAGGCATTACAATAGGTAATCAATGTCTGATTGACTGGGCTCCGACACCCAGCATCCCCGCTGATCAGCGTTTCGGTGCCAACGGCAGCAGCAGACATTCAGAAATGCTCAGTTTCAAAGCTGTCCCATCAACTGATAGTGGTCGCGGCCGGGTATTGCACATCCGCCTCCCATTCAAATGAATAGAAGGCGGATGTACAATACCCGGCTGTATTCAGAAGACAGATCAGCTCTGGAACTGAGCATATTGGGCTGCCCGCTGCAGGCACTGAGAACAGTTGATCGGCGAGGGTGCTGGGCAATGGACATTCTTTTGATCCTGGCTTTAAACACTATGGTAGCTTGTATGTTTCATTAAAACAATTCTGTGTTGATTAATTGCACAAAATTTATCTTTACAGCTGTCAGAGCTCTGTTTTTTTAATACAATGTTCCAATCACATATACTACAGTCCAAAACTTTAGGGTCACTTAGATATTTCCTTAATTTTTAAAGAAAAGCATATTTTTTTCAATGAAGCTAACATTAAATTACACAGAAATACACTCTATACATTGTTAATGTGGTAAATGACTATTCTAGCTGCAAACGTCTGGTTTTGAATGCAATATCTACATAGGTCCATTTCTAACAACCACCACTCCAGTGTTCTAATGTTACATTGTGTTTGCTGTGTTAGAAGGCTAATGGATGTTTAGAAATCCCTTGAAAACTCTTGTGCAAGTATGTTAGCACAGCTGAAAACAGTTTTGCTGATTGTAGCAGCTATAAAACTGACCTTCCTTTGAGCTAGTTGAGAATCTGGAGCATTATTTTTGTTTGTTCCATTAAACTCTCAAAATGGCCAGAAAAAGAGAACTTTCATGTGAAATTCGACAGTCTATTCTTGTTCTTAAAAATGAAGGATATTTCATGCGAGAAATTGCCAAGAAACCGAAGATTTCCCTACAACTGTGTGTACTACTCCCTTCAGAGGAGAGCACAAACAGGCTCTAACCAGAGTAGAAAGAGAAGTGGCCGCACTGCACAACTGAGCAACAAGACAAGTACATTAGAGTCTCTAGTTTGAGAAATCGATGCCTCACAGGTCCTCACCTGGCAGCTTCATTAAATAGTACCCGCAAAACGCCAGTGTCATCGTCTGCAGTGAAGAAGCGACTCCAGGATGCCGGCCTTCAGAGCAGAGTGGCAAAGAAAAAACCATATTTGAGACTGGCTAATAAAAGGAGCAGATTAATATGGGCAAAAGAACACAGGCATTGGACAGAGGAAGATTGGAAAAAAGTGTTATGGACAGACGAATCGAAGCCTGAGGTGTTTGGATCACACAAAAGAACATTTGTGAGACGCAGAACAACTGAAAAGATGCTGGAAGAGTGCCTGGCGCCATCTGTCAAGCATGGTGGAGGTAATGTGATCGTCTGGGGTTGCTTTAGTGCTGGTAAAGTGGGAGATTTGTACATGGTAAAAGGGATTTTAAATAAGGAAGGCTATCACTCCATTTTGCAACGCCATGCCATACCCTGTGGACAGCGCCTGATTGGAGACAATTTCATCCTATAACAGGACAATGACCCAAAACACACTTCCAAATTATGCATGAACTATTTAGGGAAGAAGCCGGCAGCTGGTATCTATCTGTAAGGGAGTGGCCAGCCCAGTCACCAGATCTCAACCCTATTGAGCTGTTGTGGGAGCAGCTTGACCGTATGGTGCGCAAAAAGTGCCCATCAAGCCAATCCAATTTGTGGGAGGGGGAAGCATGGGGTGAAATATCTCCAGATTACCTCCGCAAATTAACAGCTAGAATGCCAAAGGTCTGCAAAGCTGGAATTGCTGCAAAGGAGCATTCTGTGCCGAAAGTAAAGTCTGAAGGAGAAAATTTAATTTAATTTTTTCTAACCTCGTCAATGTCTGGACTATATTTTCTATTCATTATGCAACTCATTTGATCAATAAAAGTATGATTTTTCATGGAAAAGTCAAAATTGTCTGGGTGACCCCAAACTTTTAAACTGTAGTGTACATACACATAAAGGCACAGAACCGTTTACATAGAGTTAAAAAGTTGGTAAAACGTCATTTTATAAGGTATATTATATCACTGCTGGTAAACATGGGTATATTTGCACGTTTTTTCCTAAGACTTATATACTGTAGGTGTAATAGCATTAAAATGATGATTCCCATTTTTTTTGTCTATGGAGGGGTTTTTGGAGCTTTGTATAAGAAGAAGCAAAATTATTCAGCACAGAATGCCGCCACAGCCATCCTCTTGTTCTAGTAAATGGGTTTCACCAATTGTGACTTTGTAGGGAGTAAAAGTGGAAGAGAATTCCTGCGCCGCCCCCGTTCAGCGGCCTATTCTCTCTGATTCTCCACACTCTCTTGGAAGGACAATTCAGCTGATCGCACAGTGACAGCAGCTGGGCAGCTCCTGACAATATCCAACATGTCAGGTCTATTCACCACAATCTGGGATGAAGCAGCTCACAACATAGTCCTGATCTATGAACAGGCATGAAACAAATAATACAATAGATGGATAGATAGATAGATAGATAGATAGATAGATAGATAAATAGATAAATAGATAGATAGATAGAGATAGATAGATAGATAGATAGATAGAGGGATAGATAGATAGATAGAGATAGATAGATAGATAGATAGATAGAGAGATAGATAGATAGATAGATAGATAGATAGATAGATAGATAGAGAGATAGATAGATAGATAGGTAGATAGATAGATAGATAGATAGATAGATAGATAGATAGATAGATAGATAGAGAGATAGATAGATAGAGGGATAGATAGATAGATAGATGATAGATAGATAGATAGATAGATAGATAGATAGATAGATAGAGGGATAGATAGATAGATAGAGATAGATAGATAGATAGATAGATAGATAGATAGACAGATAGATGGATAATAAGCAGAATGCAATATGGGAAGATAGACCCAAAGATAAAAAAATATAACATTTAACAACACTCCGAAGAATAGTATAAAAACAAAAAGAATTCACCTTTATTTGTAAAATATAATCTCAAACTCATTAACCATATTAATATTGTATTTAAAAGTGTTAAAGGGGTATTCCCATTTCCAGGATCCTATCCCAATATGTAGTAGGTGTTGTAATAATAATAATAATAATAATATTAGCAAATACCTCCAATTAGAAATGTAGTATAGTTCTCCTAATTCACTATGTGTCTTACCTCATGTGCAGGGCATTACAGTTTAGGCATCCATGGTTACGACCAGGAGCAACTAACTGTCACTATATGAGCGATTGTAACCATGGATAAATCAAATAAGCTTTATTGGCGGGACCAAATACATATTAGTTTTGTCAAAGCAATGGTACAATAAAGACTGGGACTGTGGGGATGGTGGGTGGGGGCTGTAGGAAGGATGGATGGGGGCACATCTAGGGTGGGGACTGTAGGAAGGATGGGTGGGGACTGTAGGAAGTATGGGTGGGGACCAGTGTTGGACTGGCTACCGGAGGAACCGCCATTAATACCAGTCCTGGCTGTAGTTACCTGGATTGAACTCCGGAGCTCTCACCTGAGCTCTGGAGTGCAGCCTGGACTGAACTCAGGGTTTGCAGGCTGCACTCCTGAGCTCAGGTGAGAGCTCCGGAGTTCAATCCAGGTAACTGCAGCCAGGACTGGTATTAATGACGGTTCCTCCGGTAGCCAGTCCGACACTGGTGGGGACTGTAGGAAGGATGGATTGGGGCACATTCAGGGTGGGGACTGTAGGAAGGATGGATGGAGGCACATCCAGGGTGGAGACTGTAGGAAGGATGGATGGGGCACATTCAGAGTGGGGACTGTAGGGAGGATGGATAGGGGCACATCCAGGGTGGGGACTGTAGGAAGGATGGATGGAGGCACATCCAGGGTGGAGACTGTAGGAAGGATGGATGGGGTACATTCAGGGTGGGGACTGCACCCCAAGGCTTGATGTGCAGCTGGTGGACCTCCTTCTATTATTACTTAGATTTATCCTCACGCATATTTTTTTCTTATTTAAGGACCGTTTCTATCTCCAAGAGAGAGGAGTTGTGATGGGGGAGTCTTGTGCGCCCTCATACGCGAACCTCTTTCTTGGATATTGGGAACGGTCCATTATTTTTCCGGATTTTGAGTTTGGCGCAGTCCACATGTGGCTGCGCTTTATTGATGATATTTTTTTAATTTGGCAGGGGGAGGTCCATCAGCTGGATGCATTTATGCAGCGACTCAGCATCAATACTAAAAATATTAAACTTACCTTTACTACCAGTGCTGAAAAAATCGAGTTTTTGGATGTCTCAATCACCAGGGGTAACGATGGTTCTCTGTGCACCGACATCTTTTGCAAGACAACTGCAACAAACTCATCGCTGAGCGCTATATCATCCCATCCTTTTCAGGTAATAAATTCTATTCCTACGGGGCAGTTCTTAAGGGCACGTAGAATTTGTTCGAGTGATGCCTTGTTCGAAAAACAATCTAGCAATTTAAGGAAGCGGTTTGGGGCTAGACACTATTCACATAGTGTCATTCAAAAGGGGTACGAAAGGGCCAAGGGGTCAACAAGTGATGAATTGCTTAAAACTAAACCTAAAGCTACTGACAACACCATTCGATTAATTACCCCTTATCACGCCCAGTGGCGTGAAATGTCCGCGATAATCTTTAAATATTGGCCCATCTTGATGGCGGATCCTAATCTGGCCTCTATCCTCACTTCTAGACCTGCTATTACACCAAGGAGGTCTAGAACTTTGAGGGACTTGGTCGTGAGGAGCCATTACACACCCAGGATTAATACCAACTTTCTTACATGTAGCAGCCCTAGATGGGGGTCTGTCTCATGTGGTTCATGTGGTAATTGTGGTGCATGCCCACAAATGGACCGTGCATCAGAATTTTGGAATTCCTCACGATCAAGGACAAACTGTATTATGCAGTTTATTAACTGTCGTTCTTCAAATGTTGTATATTGGGCCACATGTCCATGTGGCCTAATATACATAGGTCTCACCACCCGTGAACTGAGGGTGCGGATATTGGAGCACGTCCACGATCTTAAAAATGCGGCTAAACTCCAAAAACCAGAAGAAATTTCTCTACTTAAAAGTATACCCAAACATTTTAGAGAAAAACACGGCTGTAACTGGAGACATCTGAAATTCCACGGAATTTCATTGCATAGCTAAGGCAAATCTAGGTATACGAGGTGGTGACACCAAGAATAGTTTGCATAAAAAAGAGGCCAGATGGATCACTGTCTTGAATACTATAAAACCACAAGGCCTAAATGATGCTGTCAGCTTTAAGCCCTTTCTTTCTTAACGTTTGACTTCATATCTTTAGATAGGCTCTTTGTTATCCTGTTGCTCACTTCATTGTACCTTTTCCTTAATATTCACACATGTGTAATCTCTGTGAGTTTTATACCCATGTGTTGACAATGTGGCTTGCTAGTGTCTCTGTCAGAAACTGTGATTTTAATGTTTTTTTATTTTTTACAGATCTGTTGGCCTTTCTCTTTCCCCCTTCATCAATTTCTTGTAACCATAAGAAGCTACGTCTGTCATCATGTCCATAATGAAGGCTTTCAAGAATTTTTCTGCTTCAAATATATTTTTTCTAATTATTAATGAGTCTTCTTATATTACATTTCATCTTATGTGCATATAATGTTTACATTAATGGAATATTCATTCTGTATTTTGCGCCAGATTTGATGTTTTGTCACCTGCCCTCACCTTTGCCCCATCTACAAATGGTGTCTTCAGCTTCTTGCCTGTGCGCGCGCCGGCTCCGGGACTCCCCTCCTCCCTGCACCTGGCGTCCAATTGGTGTCTATGAGTTGCGCATGCGCACCATGGGCTTCCAGGACGCCGATGTGCAGTGGAGGATGGGCGTCGCGGCGCCGGCGCGCGCCGCCATAGGCTGGTAAGCGGTACATGGGGGACATTTAAAGGCCACCGGACACAGAGCCCTTACACCTCCGACGAAGCCGTTGCGAAACGCGCGTCAGGTGTGGGCAGTGTGCTCTGGTGGGGTTTAACACATTGGTGGGTATCTTTCCCACCCTGGATGGGGGCACATCCAGGGTGGAGACTGTAGGAAGGATGGATGGAGGCACATCCAGGGTGGGGACTGTAGGAAGGATGGATGGGGGCACATCCAGGGTGGTGACTGTAGGAAGGATGGATGGGGGCACATTCAGGGTGGGGACTGTAGGAAGGATGGATAGGGGCACATTCAAGGTGGGGACTGTAGGAAGGATGGATGGGGCACATTCAGGGTGGAGACTGTAGGAAGGATGGATAGGGGCACATTCAGGGTGGGGACTGTAGGAAGGATGGATGGGGGCACATCCAGGGTGGAGACTGTAGGATGGATGGATGGGGCACATTCAGGGTGGGGACTGTAGGAAGGATGGATGGGGGCACATCCAGGGTGGGGACTATAGGAAGGATGGATGGGGCACATTCAGGGTGGGGACTGTAGGAAGGATGGATGGGGGCACATCCAGGGTGGAGACTGTAGGAAGGATGGATGGAGGCACATCCAGGGTGGGGACTGTAGGAAGGATGGATGGGGGCACATTCAGGGTGGGGACTGTAGGAAGGATGGATGGGGGCACATTCAGGGTGGGGACTGTAGGAAGGATGGATGGGGCACATTCAGGGTGGAGACTGTAGGAAGGATGGATAGGGGCACATTCAGGGTGGAGACTGTAGGAAGGATGGATGGGGCACATCCAGGGTGGAGACTGTAGGAAGGATGGATGGGGGCACATTCAGGGTGGGGACTGTAGGAAGGATGGATGGGGCACATCCAGGGTGGAGACTGTAGGAAGGATGGATGGGGCACATCCAGGGTGGAGACTGTAGGAAGGATGGATGGGGGCACATTCAGGGTGGGGACTGTAGGAAGGATGGATGGGGGCACATTCAGGGTGGGGGTTATGGAAGTTCATGGCTTATCGTAGTTCTCTTGATACCTAAGTAGTTCTCTAGATACCGAAGCTGCAATGCCCTGCACATGAGGTAAGAGGCATGGCTAATCTGGAGAACTGTACAACAAATTGGAGGAATTTGCTAATTATATTATTATTATTATTATTACACCCACTATATGTTGAAATAGGATCTTGGAGATGGGAATAACACTTTAAGGCCTGTCTCACACGTCAGTGATTCTGGTACGTTTGTGCTTTTTTTTAAACGTACCAGAATCACTGACATACGCAGACCCATTATAATGAATGGGTCTGCTCACACATCAGTGACTTTTCACTGACCGTGTCTCCGTGCGGTGTACACGCGTGTGCGTGATTGCCGCACGGAGACATGTCCATTTTTTTTCTGGCATCACTGATGTCCCACGGACCACGCAGTGGTGTGATCCGTGAGACATGTGCCAGAAAAAAACGTGCTTTTAAAATAAAAATCATTTTTACTCACCCGGCTCCAGCGATGTCCTCTGCAGCCTTTTCTCCGTGCTGCTTCTGAGCCGGCTCATTACTGTCGCGCATATTCATGATGCACGACACAGCCGACCCGGAAGCAGCTGCTGCGGGGGTCAGCACCGGCCGGATGCTGCACCACGGGAGCGTTCAGCACCATGGAGAGCGGGAGCGGGCACAGGTGAGTTAATCTCTAAGTGCAATCACGGGCCACGGAGAACGGAGCCCGGATTGCACTTAGACAACCCACGTGTGCCGTGAATCACGACACACGGAGGGACATAGGTGTGTTTTACACGTCAGTGAAGAACGTCTGTGTTTTTCACTGACATGTGAAACGGGCCTTAGCTGGAGTCCTAATGTTTGCAAACAACTTCTGGTGTTGCACTGCTTTTTTTATGCAAAAAAAAATTATACATAGATAAATATATTGAGTAAATAATGCATATAGACATGCTAAAGAGATATTGGACTAATAAATAAATAGATCGCATCATGGTATTTACTCCTCTTGTCTACAGTTGTCGTACTGTACATGGATTACTCCAGTCCCTCTGGAGTAACCTGCAAACCTGCATTGTATAGACTTCCTAGACCAGTGATGCAGTGGTGGAGGGGCTGTGTAGATTGGGGGACACCTGTGGAGGGTGAAGGGGTATTATCACACCATGTTTCTTATGTCTTCATCACAAGTGGAACATAAGATCATCTTTTACTTCCGACCTAGAGTAAGCAGAAAATTCCTATTATTATTCAGCACATTGAGCCTGGTGAGGAGGAAGCGTGAAACCAGACAAGAAAAGGCTAAAAGACCATATCCCCAGCTCAATGGTGGGGGCTGCCTGCTGGGAGAAATGACCTCTGGGGGCTGCCACTTGATTCTATCTATCCCTCTATCTATCCCTCTATCCATCTATCTATTCATCATCTATCAATCTATCTACCTATCCCTCTTTCATCTATCCATCCCTCTATCTGTTATGTATGTAAGTATGTATGTATGTATGTATCTATCTATCTATCCCTCTATCTATCTATCTATCTATCTATCTATCTATCTATCTATCTATCTATCCCTCTATCTATCCCTCTATTTATCCCTCTATCCCTCTATCCCTCTATCTATCTATCTATCTATCTATCCCTCTATCCATCTATCTATCTATCCCTCTATCTATCTATCTATCTATTATGTATCTATCTATCTATCTATCTATCTATCTATCCCTCTATCTATCTATCTATCTATCTATCTATTATGTATCTATCTATCTATCTATCTATCCCTCTATCTATCTATCCATCTATCTATCTATCTATCTATTATGTATCTATCTATCCCCCTAACTATCTATCCCTCCATCTATCTATCTATCCATCTATCTATCTATCTATCTATCCCTCTATCTATCTATCTATCCCTCTATCTATCTATCTATCTATTATGTATCTATCTATCTATCCCTCTATCTATCTATCTATCTATTATGTATCTATCTATCTATCTATCTATCTATCCCTCTATCTATCTATCTATCTATCTATCCCTCTATCTATCTATCTATCCCTCTATCTATCTATCTATCTATTATGTATCTATCTATCTATCCCTCTATCTATCTATCTATTATGTATCTATCTATCTATCTATCTATCTATCCCTCTATCTATCTATCTATCTATCTATCCCTCTATCTATATATCTATCTATCTATCTATCTATCTATTATGTATCTATCTATCTATCTATCTATCTATCCCTCTATCTATCTATCTATCTATCTATCCCTCTATCTATCTATCCATCCTTATATATGTCCGTTGAGAACACAAGCGGAATTTCTTTTGTAAAGCAGGTTCTATAAAATCAGTGTTTCTTCAATCATTGAGCTATGAAAGAGTTCATGGTTGATTGGACATTGGAGTGAATCTTTGTCTTTTGATGGCCTGAGGTCACAGGTCAAGTGTCCTTTTCAGATGTAAATGACTGAACTATATAAATTGGGATTCCATCAGTGGCGGCATCACACTTGCAGCTAATCTTTCCAGAACACCATTACCAATCTCCACCATGGTGACCCATCCTGAGTCCAGGGAGCCCAGCAGTTTTAGGAAGGTCAGTATTATTTTATTATGGTGGCAGCTTCAGCTGGTATTAAAGTACAGGTGTAACAGATTTGTCTGTAATGTCCTCTTTATCTTCCAGGTCTCCAAACCACTGATGGAGAAGAAGAGAAGAGCCAGGATCAATGTGTCATTGGAGCAGCTCAAAACTCTTCTGGAAAGGAATTATTCGCAGAATGTAAGTGACTGATTGGTTGGTTTTTCACTTTACAAATGCTCCATAGATCCAATCCATAGATATTCTATAGGTAAAGATCAGGTATATGGAAGAAGTAGCTGTTTATAATTATTGGCATTATTTTATTATTTTACAGATTAGAAAACGCAAGTTAGAAAAAGCAGATATTCTAGAACTTACTGTGAAATACATGAAAACTCTCCAGAACTCTGTACAAGGTAAATTAATTCTCTTTATGGGGACAACGTTCAGATCTATCTATCATTCTATCTATCCATCTACCTATCCATCTATCTATCTGTCTATAAGTCTGTCTTATAGGTATTTAATTCATCTACCCACTTATGATCTACTCTATCTATCTACCTATCTACCTATCTACCTATCTATCTATCTATCTATCTATCTATCATCTTTCTATCAATCCATTATCTATCTATCTATCCATTATCTATCTATCTATCTATCTATCTATCTATCTATCTATCTATCTATCCATTATCTATCTATCTATCTATCTATCTATCATCTATCCATTATCTATCTATCTATCTATCTATCTATCTATCTATATATCTATCCATTATCTATCTATCTATCTATCTATATATTATTTATCTATCTATCTATCCATTATCCATCTATCTATTATCTATCTATCTATCTATCTATCTATCCATTATCCATCTATCTATTATCTATCTATCTATCTATCTATCTATCATCTATCCATTATCTATCTGTTTATCTATCATCTATCATCTTTCATCTATTCATTATTTGTATATCCAACCTGCTTTGAGCAGAGGGTTGGACCAGATGTGACCCAAGAGGTCCCTTCCAATTCTCCCATTCTATGATCTTCTATTTGTCTACACCAGTGGTCCCCAAACTCCAGTCCTCACGACCCCTAACAGGTCATGTTTTCAGGATTTCCTTAATATAGCACAAGTGATGCCTTGATAATGATTCCATCACCTGTTCAATAGTAAGTAAATCCTGAAAACATGACTTGTTGTGGGCCATGAGGACTGGAGTTTGGGAAACACTGGTCTACACCCATCCCCGTTTTTCATTGAAGCTGAGCAGTGATGTCTCTTTCCAGCAGGTGCCCAAGTTTTCAGAAGTTCCGAATACCAAGCTGGATTTAGGAACTGCTTGAACAGTGTGAGCCAGTTCCTTCTGAAGTCTGAGGAGTGTGGTGGACACATAGGACATCTTTCCTTGGTCAAGGACCCGTCCCTGATGTTGCCTGCATCTTGTTTCAGCACC